>NW_026707947.1:0-17613 GCF_902713425.1 Acipenser ruthenus
TATCGCCCGCGGTGCTGGCTGCCAAAGGTAGGGTAACATGCCTTAACTTGGCTGCTATGTCGTTTTAAAAATCGAATTTCATGCAAACCTCATATATTTTCCTATGAAGTACAGCCCCCCCCCCCCCCCCAACACATATTCCTTATGAAATGTCCCTCTATTGTTTTGCTGATTAATTATGTGTTAGCCTTTATAAAGTTTTACCAAATACTATAGATAACTAAAAGAAACAGGTGTGATAACCGTTTCTACATTCATCATCTTATCATTGTAACACTAAGAAGACTGCTGAAAAATTGAAACGTTTGTTTGCAGACTTTGTTTCCATGATTTTCTGACTGAGTGCTTTATATCCTGGATGTCTTAATTATAATATCCTCAGATATCTAAATGCTTTCAAATAACATTGAAGCAAAGTGGAAGCTATTTTAAAGACAATTCCGAATTTGAAGTAAGTTTTCCTTTGGTATTATAGTAAATAAACAAGATACAGTAATGGTAAGCAATGTTTTCTTTTCTTTGTTAAACTGATTAAAGGCACGGGCACAAATGGGTACTTGCTAAAAAGTAAGATTTCAAATGATTTTTGACAGATTCTATAAAACACTATAGTACGTCTGTGGTACTGTAGTAATTTTCTAGTACTGCTTTATGATACCTTTATAATGCTGGTCTTACTACAAAAGGTACTGGTTCTATGGCTGTTTTGTATTTCTTAATGAATCATTGTATTTTGTATAGAGTAGTTTTGGCACTTTTCCTCTGATTTACTGCAGTAAACAGCAGCAGCACAACCACATGAAGAACAAAATGAAGCTGAAAACTCTACAATGCATGTTTTACTTTGTAAGAAAATTTACTATTTTTCAGTTACTTTTGTAACTGTTGAACACCTACAGACTATAATAAAACATTACTTTGAATTGCAGTTTTACGCTATCGTTACCTCAGGAAGACACTGGACAAAATTTTAAAACAGAACCCCATTTTTATTAAGTGATAAAATGTAACAAATACATTGTAATATAACTTCTAGTATTAACTAGTTAGGGTGGATTAACTTTCAATATTTGCAGTCGATTGCCTCGGCTGCCTCTTCATCACCTTTGTTTAAATGCTTTAAAGAAACGTCTGTCTGTTCCGGGAATTACTTCTTTACTGCATCTATAATAGTATAAAGACAACTGATTAATGGATCCATGTCATATTGAAAATGCATATTATTGAACAGTGAATAACTTCAAAATGTTCAGGTCAAAGACATTTAATTAAACCTTTGAAGGTTTAATTTAATGTATGCATATGGCAGAAAATAAATTGTATTTATTGAAAAGGGAAATGTTTATAATATGCAAAGAAAATAAATAAAAACTATAAGATAGATGGGCCAAAAATAAACAATTGCAAGTGCCTGACAGTTATGTGCCAAACATTTTTATTCCAATGCTTGTTTTCTCTGTCCTGAACTCTCCTTAGGCTTGGGTCCTCACTACCACCAGGAAAGCCCAGTGCCTGAGGCTTGGGTTCTTACTACCACCAGGAAAGCCCAGTGCCTGAGGCTTGGGTCCTCACTACTACCAGGAAAGCCCTGTGTCTGAGGCTTGGGTCCTCACTACCACCAGGAAAGCCCAGTGCCTGAGGCTGGGGTCCTCACTACCACCAGGAAAGCCCAGTGCCTGAGGCTTGGGTCCTCACTACCACCAGGAAAGCCCTGTGTCTGAGGCTTGGGTCCTCACTACCACCAGGAAAGCCCAGTGCCTGAGGCTGGGGTCCTCACTACCACCAGGAAAGCCCTGTGTCTGAGGCTTGGGTCCTCACTACCACCAGGAAAGCCCAGTGCCTGAGGCTGGGGTCCTCACTACCACCAGGAAAGCCCAGTGCCTGAGGCTTTGGTCCTCACTACCACCAGGAAAGCCCTGTGTCTGAGGCTTGTAATCACTCCCAGGACTTCAAAGTGCAAGTGTACTGAGTGAGTGCAATCACTGAAGAACATTGGCTGTTTTGTTATATATATATTGGTGGAATTTTTTGCACTGTACCTTTTTACCAAGATTTAATTATAACACCTGATATCACCGAGTTGCAAGCTATGAAATTCTTATTGGCTACCCTCTCGGTAGTCCTGGGGGTCCACAGGCTTGACTGGGAATAAGAGGCTGTCTGGCTGGATTTCAAAAAGGGCGTGAGTGACTATCGTGACTGCCCTGGTTTACGGGACCCTGGTTTAATCTATATTATGTATATGGACAATTACCAATGTATTGCAAAACAGTCATTTGCTTTATACATTGTTGTGTTTATTAATACCTACTAACCTGCTGCTAAGTCATGTTTAAATAAATTCTGCATATTGATATTTAATGCACTGCTAAGAGTCATGTTTACATAAATTATACATATTGATATTTAACGCACTGCTAGAGAGTCATTAGGTTTACACATTAGGCATAACGCTCGCTCCACTGGCTCCCGATCACCGCTCGCATCCAGTTCAAGACTCTTGTACTAGCCTACAGATGCCTTGACCAGTCTGCACCCAGCTACCTCCAGACCCTCATCTCTCCCTACACCCCCACTCGACCTCTCCGCTCCGCCTGCACTAGAAGACTAGCTCTACCACCGCTACGCTCCCCTGCCTCCAAAGCCCGCTCCTTCTCCACCCTTGCTCCGCAGTGGTGGAATGACCTTCCTACAGATGTCAGGACTGCCCAGTCCCTGACCACATTCCGGCGCCTCCTTAAGACTCACCTCTTCAAAGAGCACCTGTAGAACTCCTCTGTTTGTATCCTGGGACACTATCACCCTTCATGTAAATGTGCTTTATTTTGCTCTTATCAGCCCCTATTTTACTGCATTTAATCCTGTACTTCAGAATACTGTAATCTGCCAAGTTTTTAACCTGTAGTACTTTGTATTTAATCACATCCTGATGTAACTATCACTATTTAATCATATCCTGATGTAACTATCACTATTACCTGCTGTATTATTGAATTGTGGTTTGTCAGACTTGTACTTTACTTGTTTTATTGTATTTCTTGCTCTTATTGTATTACTTGTATTGTAACGCTTATACGAAATGTTTTTGCTTACGATTGTAAGTCGCCCTGGATAAGGGCGTCTGCTAAGAAATAAATAATAATAATAAATAAATAAATAACCATACTTCTTAACCTGCTGCTAATGATTCATCTTGTGTAAATATTATGCAGATCAAGAATTGCTAACTTGTTGCCAGTTATTTTGTTTATATAGATAGAGATATACAGTGCCTTCCAAAAGTATTCAGACCCCTGACCAATTCTCTCATATACTGAATTACAAATGGTACATTGAAATTTCGTTCTGTTTGATATTTTATTTTAAAACACTGAAACTCAAAATCAATTATTGTAAGATGACATTGGTTTTATGTTGGGAAATATTTTTAAGAAAAATAAAAAACTTGAAATATCTTGCTTGCATAAGTATTCAACCCCCACACATTAATATTTTGGTAGAGCCACCTTTCGCTGCAATAACAGCTTTAAGTTTTTTGGGGTAAGTATGTACCAGCTTTGCACACAGTGTCGGAGTGATTTTGGCCCATTCTTCTTGGCAGATTTGCTCCAGGTTGTTCAGGTTGGTTGGACGACGCTTGTGGACCGCAATTTTCAAATACTGCCACAGATTCTCAATGGGATTGAGATCAGGACTTTGACTGGCCACTGTAGGACATTCACCTTTTTGTTCTTGAGCAACTCCAATGTTGCTTTGGCCTTGTGCTTGGGATCATTGTCCTGCTGAAAGGTGAATTTCCTCCCAAGCTTCAGTTTTTTAGCGGACTGAAGCAGGTTCTCTTGCAGTATTTCCCTCCATTTTGCTCCATCCATTCTTCCTTATATTTTAACAAGATGCCCAGTCCCTGCTGATGAGAAGCATCCCCACAACATGATGCTGCCACCACCATACTTCACTGTAGGGGTGGTGTGTCTTGAGGCATGGGCAGTGTTAGGTTTGCGCCACACATAGCGCTTTGAGTTTTGGCCAAAAAGCTCTAACTTGGTCTCATCTGACCACAAAACCTTTTCCCACATCACAGCTGGGTCACTCTCATGCTTTCTGGCAAACTCCAGACGTGCTTTCAGATAGTACTTTTTGAGTAACGTCTTCTTTCTTGCCACCCTCCCATACAAGCCAGTGTTATGCAGAGCTCTTGATATGGTTGACTGGTGCACCATTACTCCACTCCCAGCCACTGAACTCTGTAGCTCCTTCAAAGTGATTGTTGGCCTCTCTGTGGCTTTTCTCATCAAGTCTCCTTCTTGTTTGAGCGCTGAGTTTTGAGGGACGGCCTTTTCTTGGCAGTGCCTGGGTGGTGTGATGCAGTTTCCACTTCCTGATTATTGATCCAACTTTGCTCACTAGGATATCCAAACACTTGGATATTATTTTGTATCCTTTCCCTAATCTATGCATTTGTATTACTTTATCTCTAACTTCTGTAGAATGCTCTTTGGTCTTCATTTTCCTTCAGATTCACAGCCTGACCAATGATCCTTCAACAGTGGGGTTTTTATCCAGAAAATTGACAGCAACTTTAATGGTTCACAGGTGGAGGCCAATGGTAAGGTAATTGTGTCCTCGTTAGGGCAATTTCTTTCATCGGTGTAAACTGGGAGCTTCCACAGCACAGGGGTTGAATACTTATGCAAGCAAGATATTTCAGTTTTTTATTTTTCTTAAAAATATTTCCCAACATAAAACCAATGTCACCTAACAATAATTGATTTTGAGTTTCAGTGTTTTAAAATAAAATATCAAACAGAACGACATTTCAATGTACCATTTGTAATTCAGTAATATGAGAGAATTGTCAGGGGTCTGAATATTTTTGCAAGGCACTGAATATGTATATGTGTGTGTGTATATATAATTGGATGTAATAATATTGTAGCTAAGTTATTTGATCACCTGTATTTCAAGTATTATGTTATACCAATAGAGGGGCCGCTGAGGTGTGTGGGGTTGTATATTGGTGTTTATTGAGCAATTAGTTAGGGCCCTAGTGGTGTGCTGAGGTACACATAAATATGTATATATTTATGATTCATATTGTCTAGTCCTTCTAATGGTTAGTTATAGGGTTGTTTCGTTAATGCGTGTGAACTCTGTAATAAAGTGAATTGAGATTTTACTTACCTGGGTTGTGGTCTCTGGTTGTTCATCTTGGGGTCGGGGCGAGCAACGCGGAATCCAAGGTACCTGTGGGGAAGGGGGAGAATAAAGTAAATAGTGCGGGTGATTCTGATCAGTATAGTTGTTGATCAGTATCCGTTTGTGGCAGATGCTATTTCTGCAGCTGTAAATACACTACTTCACAGGAGGACTGATCCTACACAGTATAAAAAAGGAAAAATTTCACATAGATCACGATAAAATATGTGACTCTAAACCGAGAGGAGATAATAACTAATGAGGAGGCATTAAACAGTACGTTCAAAATTAAAACAAAAGAAGCACAGTTTTCTTTTGTTTAGACTACACCCATACAAACAGCTAACCACAGTCTGAGAGCATGAGGGTTACTTTTGCCAACACCACCCTATATAGAGCAGAACAACCTATTCAATATGAATAGCAAAACGTATCACGAAAGCCTAGTGCCCAAGCCAATTTTCACAGTGCATCCAAAAAAAGTAATCACAATTCACAGAATCAGGTAGCCCTCCCTTTGTTTGATCTGCATATCTTTAATTTTAGCACTGACTGTGTATCATTTTAGGCTTTTTAACTGTTTTATAGGAATTAACTTTGCCTTTTAAATTTTGTATTATATTGTAAAATGTTGTAAAGTGCCTTGAGGTCGTTGTGATGAAAGGCGCTATATAAATGTACATAAATAAATTGGAAAATCTGTGTGATCACAGTGGTATAACAGGCAAAGAAAGAGCAGGAATGGATAGGAAAAGTCGCTGTGCTTTAATAAAGGGTATTGTACAGTATTGTGAAAGTGATGAATTCATGGATTTAGAAGATGGTGTGTCTGTGCAGTTGGATATTGTACAGTATTGTGAAAGTGATGAATTAATGGATTTAGAAGATGAAGGTATGTCTGTGCTGTTGGATTTGAATGATATAATTAAATCGATACAGACAGAAGATACTGTGAGCTCGGCTGTACAACACGTTGTGCCTGAAACTGCTGCTATTCAAGCAAGAGTAGTAGAAAAGTAGAAAAAAATGACGTGCTGCAACAGCAGGTGGCTATGTACTCAAATTTTACACATATGGCCAAAGTTTTGCATCACCTAGTAGAATATTAGGATGCAGACATAATAATAATAAAAAAAAACTATATAAACATAATTTCAATGTTTTATTTAACATCATGCACTCTAAGAAACTGCAAAATGGTATCTCAAAAGTCTACAATTGTAGTACAGTATTTCATGATAGATTTCAAAATGTCACATTTTTCAATTTTTGGAAAACTACAAAGCGATATGTAATTTCAATATGTCAACGTAACATTATTAATTCTATAGGGCGTGATGCAAAACTTTTGGCCATAACTGTAATGCCCCCCCATTTAACCTACTGAATAAAACACTGGTTTGTTTTTCAAAGTTGTTTTTCTGTCATCTGTATTCAGATGTATGAAATGAGCCATCAGCTTAGCAAAGAAACATACAATATGCTGACAGCAAGTAGCCTACTACTAGTGTTAGAAAATATATCCTTTTACAGCCAGTTATTTAATAAAAATAGGCAAAATGTGATAATAGTATCAAATTGGCTACAGGAAGGATGCTTATCAGGTGTGATGTATAAATATGGGAGGGATCAAACACTTCAGGGTGCTTGGACACCTCCATAGACAACAGTTTCATTCATGATTTTTCCTGGCAAGCACATGTTGTCAGCACTTGGCTATGATTGGTTAATCCACCGACGGTCTGTCCCGGGCTTTAGATTTTCTTGTAAGGGAGCTACATCTGCAAAATGGACCAAAAATTGACTAAAATACAACAGGGTCAAAGTATACAGTCCATTACCACTGAATTATTAAATGATAACATCTGAGCAGAAATTAACTGCTGCTTCCAAAACAAAATTGTTCCATGTTAACTTAGTCAAAAGCATTGAAAATGAAGAAAGTTCACATAATGAACTAGTTAATGCCAATTTGACTAAACCAGTAAAAGAAAATCTCCTTCTCAACAAGATAAAGCAAGTAAGGAGGCAGTCAGAGAATTGACTTGCCAAGTAGCTTCTTTAGTCCAGTCGGTACTGCAAGAGGGAGCTACTTTGAATGCTTTCAAATACCAGCCTGTGAAGAAACCATTCACAAAAGAACAGGCATGTTGTAGAAAGTGTCAGCAAGAGAACAACCCTAACTGGAATCATGCGGCAGTAACACATATTGGGCCATAGGTTGCAGGTCGGAAGATAATCACAGCCATCGGGAAACAGGCAGAGGTCACAACTGCGGGACAGGGAGTGACCTACTCAGCACCAAGAGCCCACAAGCACGGCAGCAACTGTCACAAAAAAAAAGAATGTAAGTTTTGCTCAAGATGTCACTTTACTGTGTATTGTCCTCAGGCATGCAAGCAGAAACATGAAAAAAAAAAAACATAAATCATACTGTAATGCTGTTCCTGAGCGGAAAGGACTGCAACTGACAGACTCCATGACTAAAGCGGTGAGTACATCTGCAAAACAGAAAAGGTTGCTCAACTTATTTGAAAGAAATGCCTTGCATGGTGTTTTGTTGTTACAATGAAGACACTTACTTTATGGGACACATAAGCTCAGGTTTCCATCATGAGTGGAGACTGGAGAGTAAATAACTTACCTCATGCACAAGTGAGACCTGGAGTTGTTGACCCCTTACAATCCAAGTCATACTCTAAGATCGCAGGATGTGGGGCTGTTGGTTGTTCCGAGAGTGAATAAAGATGGTGCGGGAGGGAGGGCCTTCTCTTGTAAAGCCCCAATATTGTGGAATGCTCTATCATCTTCAGTCAAACAAATCAGGGAATCTTTCCTTGAAGACCCATTTTTATAAAACTGCTTTTTTTTACACCATCATTTTTATCACTGATCATACTGTATATTGTTTTAGACTGCTTTTTAAACTGTTTTGTAGGAATTATCTTTGTGTTTTAAATTTTATATTATATTGTAAAATGTTGTAAAGCGCCTTGAGGGCCTTGTGATGAAAGGCGCTATATAAATGTAAATAAATAAATAAATAAATTCATTAATAAATGAAAATTAGTCCGAGGGGGGCTATTTTTGAGAGGGGAGCATTTTTCGTGATGGACGGACACACACTGTGATACAGAGACACACACACACAACAAGCTACCAAACTCTCACACGACATGCAGACAAACAAGGGGGAACAAATGCACTTCAACTATTTGTCCTAAATATGATTCATTTACTAACACTGCTGAATGACTGGGTGGAGCACTTGTTCTCTATTTTACCCAACAAAAGATTTCCCTGAGTGGCGACTGTCCAGATTGGTACAATATTCAATGCAGTGCTGTCTTTGGCAATCCTCTGCCAGGAACCTATTTTTGAGGGTAAAATGAAGAGAAAATGTTATACCCAGTCATTCCCCATCCCCAGTTGTACAGTTTTCCTAGAAAAAGGAGAACACGCGTAAGGCATGGAGACTGAACTGCAACCTCACCACACTAAAAGAAAGGCTGCTCCCTCCAGTCCAGGGCAGGCCTGAGCATGGAGACTGAACTCATTTAAATGTACATCTCTACTGTCTGAAATCAAGTTCGTCTGAGTTTTTCTTTGTCATTTCTTTGGAAAGTATACCTTCCAGTGGTGAAACTATTTTTGCAGCTTTAATGAAAATAAACTCTGAAAGAATGTAGTAAACTAACACATACACCAAGAAGGGGTTATACTATAGTGTTAAACTGAACAGGACTGTGGGACACTGTCCTGTCTGTAGCTTTAATGAAACTAAACTGGAAGAATGTAGTAAACTAACACAGATGCTAAGAAGGGATTATATTGTAGTATCAACGTGAAATGTGACAGACAGACAAATGAACAGATAAAGACAGCTAGGTAGATAGAAATTAAGAACACAGGCAGCGATACAAAGATAGTGATGTTTTTGATATTTTTGCTTCACACCCTCTACTGGCTACCTATCTCTGCTCGCATTCATTTAAAGACCCTGATTGTGACCTACCACTCTCTTCACCACACTGTCCCCTCCTACCTCCAATCCCTTGTGTCCCCCTACACCCCCTCTCGCCTTCTCCACTCCTCCTCTACAGGCCATACCTTCCCTCCACTCTCCATCCTTCCGTGCCTGCTCCTTCTCTTCCTTAGCCCCTGTGTGCCTCCTCAAGACCGCCCATTCAGCACTTGTTGCTCTACCTCTCCTATTATGCATGGACTTGCTGACCTAGAAACCACGTCACTGGATCCTCAGCTAATGCACTATCCTTGCACTATTGCACTACTATGTAATTGTAGATATAACACGTTGCAATCCTAACTTGTTGAATCCTAGTTCATATTGTATTTTAGTACTATCATTTGCACTTACTGTAAACTACACTGTATTTAAATATTAAGGTTCATTGTAACCCCGTACTGCCTTGTAACAACTTTGCCTTGGATAAAGACATCTACCAAATAAATAATAATAATAATAATAATAATAATAATAATAATAATAATAATAATAATAATAATAATAATCTCATTGATTTTGTTTATAAGTTTTTTCACCCAAACGTGATTTTTTTGCCTTTCAAAAAAAGTATTTAATTAAAAACGCTTTGGCTGGCCCACGCAGCGGCAGTGCAGCGTGACTAGTTTGATTTATCACCCGCGGTGCAGGGTACCGAACTACACCCTTTGGAATTAAAGAGGTTACATTTACCAGCACTGCCCGCCTAGAATTGCTTTTCTGGGATCAATACTATTCCAACTCGGCTGCCAAAGGGCGGGACCTAACAGCGTGCTTTAACTTGGCTGCTATGTCTGTCATTAAAAAAAAAAAAAAAACACACACACACACACTAATTTCATGGCTCAAACTGACGGCAACGCGAGTCATTCCATTAAACAAATTCCTAGTCCAAGGCTTGTAGAAGTTTAAACTCCAGAAACATATACGCAACTTCATAACCAAATCTGCAATTCACTTTCCCTGTGTTTGGGAGAGTGAGGGTACGTCTGCATTGGGGTCTGTTCGTCCAGTGATGGAACTGCAGAATTCTGGTTGAAAAAAAAGCAACTTCATAAAGTATTTAGGTAAGTTATTTATTCATAGGTAGACTAGTTGTCAATAATTATGCTTGAAGTTGTTTTCTTTTGTTTAAAAACGAATTTCTTTAGAAACTTAACGCGTGCCTATATACTGGCTTATATATATATATATATATATATATATATATATATATATATATATATATATATATATATATATATATATATATATATATGTGTGTGTGTGTGTGTGTGTATAGACGTGTGTGCCTGACTGACAATCTATCTATCTATCTATAAGAATAAAAGCAATTTATTCAGCATTTGTGTAAGAATATATCCAGTATTATATTTTAAATAAATAACTCAATGAATTTGACAATGAAGACATGTTAAAATGACATTGTAAGCTTTAGACTATCAAGGCATCTTTATTAAATACAATGCAAGAGGGTTAAACACCTGATAGAACACATTAGTCATGTAATAACATTTGATAAAAAATACAACAGGCATGGCAATTTCATCTCAAATTACAACTATGAAACATTTTAATAATGCATACTTCCAGGGATGAAATTCTCAACAACAAAGTGCAGGTGCTCCTAAGCACAGCCGGGTGTAAACATTTTAACAATGGGGACAATTTGAGTGGCAATGAATAAATACTTTTAAAATGTATACATATTGGTACATGATACATTTATGACTAAAAAATAAGCCTTATAAAATAACTGATAAATTATAGCCAATTCACCATAAATAAAGAAGCTGAAAATACAGAACGCTTTGTATCCTCTGCATGTATCACTCAGTCATGTACTGTAATACAACACTTAAGTTAAACCTTAAATTACAAATATTACACTATGTAGTAACTGCTGTGGAGAGGGAGTTTTGTTTCAAGATATCCTAAAAAAGGGATGATGTTATAAAAAAAAAACTGCTATGAAAAAATAATACAAAATGGTCTAAGTCAAACAAAGCACAATAGGGGCTAAAATATCCCTCAATTTTTTATGTAACAGGCACTACTACGACTAATGATGTACTTGACTTGGTCATTTTAATCCCCGTAGTATTCTCAGCAATCATCCCCATACTTTCCAGACCCTGGGTACTCACCTACAACAGGAGCTGGCCATGCTACAATAATAGCCTTGGATTAGAACATATATGCCTGTTTCTTTTAAGTATTTTTTACTTATTACTTATCCTACAATAATATATTCTCTTTGTTTTTCTGCGTAGATTAATTACCACGATCTATTCTATAAAACATTTTCCAGGCAGAAACAGTTAAAAGTAGACTAAAAAAAATGTATCCCTGGTATTATGGTTTCTGCACAATAAAGTGGCCAAATACATATTTTCATAAAGTAATATCATTACTGTGGTTTACTTATGTCTTTTTTTTAGTTGCAAGTGAAAATGCATGTTTAACTTAAATAAACTCTTCAAAATGTTTTAGAAAAGGGGGCATTGTACAAAGAAAAAACACCTCACCCTTTTGGTTTTCGTTTATTACAGTCCTCATAACAGAAAATACTAGGATCACAACAAAACAAAATGTTGATCACTATACTTGACATGTATTTTGCAAGTCAGGCCCGTGTTTGAAAAGTGTGAAGCGCACCTCCGAAACAAATCACAAACACTAAACAAAAAACTAAACAAACACTGTGCTTCCTACATGCGTGGCAATTGATTTTAGTTTTACTTTTGTTTCTTTTCCACACCCATCTCTCACGTTCTCCACTCTGAACACCCACACCGAACAGGGAGAGCTGCAGGCTTTTATATTGGTGACCATCTCCCGATTAGCAACATATTAATCAATTAATTAAGTCGGGAGATGGTCACCTTCTGCACAGGGTTTTGTGGGATGGGGCTTCCCCTCCGTGCCGCCAAACAATAACACACAAACACTTTGTATTTTAAATAAAACACAAAATACATTTAAATCAATACTAAGCATAACAAAACAATAACAAAGCATAACACTTGTTTTAACTAACACAAAACTATACATTTTAAATCATAATACATCATGTTTTTACATAAACACAAAATGCAAACACCCATTCAAAATGAGCAAATACATTTCGTCAGCAGGGCTTTGCCCAGCCCCCTTTCACATGTGCAGGTTTTTCTACCACCCTGCTACACGCCTCTGCATATTTCATAATACAGAGTTTTAAAACTAGGTGTGTACAATCAGTTCACATTTAATAATATGTCCATACAAAGTGTTTTTAGGTTAACTGATAATTAAAACATAAACCTGTTGGCAACAATTGAAAGCCACTAAATTAAAAATCCCTCAAAAGACAAATTTAATAAAGCAGATAAAAAACTCTGCAAATCTCAACTTGATAAAATATTAGTTGGAAACATTTGAACATACTGTACTAAAGTTTGATCTATCCTTAAAAAAAGATTTACTTTAGCATATTGTAAACACTAACACAAGTGGTTGGTATTTTTGGTTGCCCAGGTATGTGACATAAAAGAAATGTTAAAGGAAGCATATTTTGAGTATATTTGCCATATTCCAACCCATAAGCAAAATGAACTGCTAATAGCATATGTCACATCCATAGTGCCATTCCCATGCTGCACAACTTCTTGTCCATCAACATGGACCAAGGCCTATTTCACTTTAAGGAATTTTATTTGGTGCACAGTCCTTGATCTTCACACTGGTTAATTGTTTACAGCATCATTGACTTCACTGGACCATACATATATAGTTTTCCACACACCTCAGAAATTGAACATTTTCATTCCTAATGAAAAATACACATTCAAAAGAACAATTCTGGTAAGGGTACTTACTAATTTAGGCACTTTTTACCATGGCTATTGTATTATAGTGTCCATGATTGAAGTGTCCTTTAGACTGGCTTGATGATAATGGGCTGTTCTGGCTGCTCTGTCAATCATTTGAGCATGATTCAGTGCTCATCTTCCAGTGACCTCATCTGATGGCAATAAGAGTATTTATAGCATTTTGGCTGTTAGTGGTTGTACTGTATTTAAAAAAAAACTTTCCCTTACAGTAGTATATTATATTATTACTTATTATTATTTATTTCTTAGCAGACACCCTTATCCAGGGCGACTTACAATTGTTACAATATATCACATTATTTTTACATACAATTACCCATTTATACAGTTGGCTTTTACTGGAGCAATCTAGGTAAAGTACCTTGCTCAAGGGTACAGCAGCAGTGTCCCCCCACCTGGGATTGAACCCACGACCCTCCATTCAAGAGTCCAGAGCCCTAACCACTACTCCACACTGCTGCCCATACTTGAAACAGAACTCCTTAAATTATATCCCATCTGA
Source organism: Acipenser ruthenus (assembly GCF_902713425.1). Classification (NCBI taxonomy): domain Eukaryota; kingdom Metazoa; phylum Chordata; class Actinopteri; order Acipenseriformes; family Acipenseridae; genus Acipenser; species Acipenser ruthenus. Next base: position 13,598 of record NW_026707947.1, read on the forward strand.
TCCCCTGATAATCTTAAAGTTATAGTCATGATAAAAATTGATCCCACGAATACAAAATATGTTAAATAACAAAGGAAAAACAAAGACGTTCCTTTTTTTAAAAAAAAGAGTTTCCTAAAAAAAAAATACATAGTTATAATTTATAAATGACAGAAATCGATGCCTGTCCAATTTGTAATCTAATCTGTAATCTAATTATTCAATTATAAAAAAAAAAAGATTTATTAAACTAATGGTATTTTAAAATGTTATACAAAATAACCGTGATAGAGAATTAATAAACACAAATATTAATAATATAAAACTATATATATATATATATATATATATATATATATATATATATATATATATATATATATACACACATATATATATATATATATATATATATATATATATATATATACACACACATATATATATATATATATATATATATATATATATATATATATATATATATATATATATATATGCAAATACTAGTAATAACCTCAACTCCTACTCCTTCACAAATTGCCTCAGGTAAAAATTATGAACAACCTCTGGCTCAGGCAAGATAGCAACTGAAAAAGCACACACTGCACGAAGGACTAAACATAGTGTGTGTTTAGAAAGACAAACTGTTTACAGTGTTTATTCTGCCATGATACCAGAGATATTGTGACTGGGTATAGCCGTAGAAGTTTTATTATTGGTAGAGCTACGTATACAGTAAAATACACACGTATTTTTCATAAATAAAATAAGATGGGTGTGATAGGGCTGTAAATTGAATAATACAATAAGGCTGAGATAGTTAACCCGACAATCTTCTCAGTTTATAAACACCTCACATGATCCCTGGATTTAGAATGGGATTGTTCCACAAAAAACAAAACACACTTCTGCAATTAAAACGGTATGTGCTATTTCGTGTGTTTTCTATATGACAAATAAAAGAATAGGAGAATTTGCTCTTAAAATACACACACTCCTATGTAATTCATTTTTGTTTGGTTAAAAAAATCCTTAATATTGCTTTGTTACATGTGATGAACTGCTGGTAAGGATAAGATTATAAACATATCCGCAAAAATGTTCTCCCTAAAGCTTACATGTCCCATGCAAACTATACAATTAATTGGATTGCCTTTTGCTGAGTGGAAAATATTTTTAAAACATTGTCAGTTATGTAAGAAATGGTTCAAAGTGGAACTGGCTCTAATTTTGGAACATAAAAGTGCCTTAAAAAAACAATTTTTTTTTTTGGACCCAAAGGGTTCGTTATGTAACCCATAGTTTCAATGAAGAACCTTAAATATCCTTCATTTCTTAGGGTGTAGGTGTAATAGATTGCACACACGTTGCAATATCCCCAGATTCAAGGAATGAAAACATCATCATTCTTAACTGTGTAAGTTTTATGTGATGCTCAGTGCATTATCACGGAGGTAGTTGCTAAGTACCCTGGCTCATGCCACAACTAATTTATCGTGGAGAACAGTGCCTTGTTCAGAAAATTTGAACAGGGGATCCCAAGTGTAGGCTGGCTAATTTTAGAATATATTAAATACATAATTAAGATATAACCATTCGAAAACATATGTAACAAACACATATTAATGTTTAACATTTTTATTATGATTTTTCACAAACATACATGAACATGTTTGTTTGTTTTATTAGCGGTTGTTTCCCCACCTCACTGTAAGAAATATAAAACCAGCACCGGTTTTAAACTGTAAATCAAGACTCCAGCCTGATCATTTACACTGCCCTCAGCCACGTCACATTACAATTAGCAAAAGCACCTCCGCACATCAGCAGTTTAAACACAGTGTACAAACGTCAATGGTGCTCAATCACTGAGGACAATACATCAAAACAAGTCCTCGTGTGTAAGCAACTTGTTATATGGGCACAATTATGTTTACTCAAGGCTGCATAATCCTATTTTACTACAGTACACATGAGAAGTGATCGTCTTGTGAGGGTGCCTAGTTAACTGCTGTGTGGTATTACATGTAATGGCCTTTGAATTAAAATGACATTAGAGTGCAGGATTTTACTGTCAGGACTACCACTGCATTTAAGCATCTGTAGCTTACTTCTTTTTTGTTGAGATGTCTCCTCCTCACCGCTCCGCACCGCACCGCAATCCCACTCCCTCTACATGCATATTACACAATAACACAATAACACTGCTATACTCAGTATGTATTCAATGAACGTTTAATAAACACCAGCCCTGTTATAAACGTGTACAAATGTTTAAAAAGTGTTACAAATCATAAACACGTCCAAGAGTTTACAAACTAAACACCACAAAATGTTTAACACCTAAACACATTTAGAATTATAAACACAGTGAAGCAGAATGTCGTTTCGCTTTGTTTTGACTTTATTTATTTTGGTACTGTATGCCAAATAACAATAAAAAAGTGCTTTGAACATTAATTGCTACTGAAGTGTCCTTTATCGGAACTCTGTATGGAATATATGTCTTTACTGAAGAACAGCAACTTGTTAAGGTAATGTGTAAAAAAATAAAAATAATAAATAATAACTTGAAACAAACCATACAGCTACTTCACAATAACTTAAGACCCTGAATGCATCTCGGGCAGGCAGCAAGTATAACTACAAAGTTGTGCACGGTGATGCGCTGTAACGGGGCTCGCGGTGGTGGTCTGTCGCTGTAAAGATGTCCTGCGGTGATGGGCTTGCGCTGTACGGGGTCACGTGTTGGTGGAATTGCGCTGTACGGGGTCACGTGGTGGTGGGGTTGCGCTGTACGGGGTCACGTGGTGGTGGGGTTGCGCTGTCCGGGGTCACGTGGTGGTGGGGTTGCGCTGTACGGGGTCACGTGGTGGTGGGGTTGCGCTGTACGGGGTCACGTGGTGGTGGGGTTGCGCTGTACGGGGTCACGTGGTGGTGGGGTTGCACTGTACTGGGTCACGCAGTGATGGACGCGCTGTGGTGGGTTCACGGTTATAGATGCGCTGTAGGGTCCGGATATGATATCTATCTATCTATCTATCTATCTATCTATCTATCTATCTATCTATCTATATATACAGTGCCTATAGAAAGTCTACACCCCCTTTCAAAATTTTCACCTTTTGTTGCCTTATAGCCTGGAATTAAAATGCATTAAAATATATATTTTTTCATTTATCTACACATCCTACCCCACAACTTCCAAGAAAAAAAAAATTCTAGAAATTGTAGAAAATTAATTAAAAATAAAAACAGAAATAGCTTGGTTGGATAAGTGTCCACCCCCTTTGTAATAGCAATCCTAAATTAGCTCAGGTGTAACCAATCGCCTTTAAAATCACACACCAAGTTAAGTGGCCTCCACCTGTGTTAAATTGTAGTGATTCACATGATTTCAGGATAAATTCAGCAGTTCCTGTAGGTTCCCTCTGCTGGGAAGTGCATTTCAAAGCAAAGACTCAACCATGAGCACCAAGGTGCTTTCAAAATAACTCTGGGACAAAGTTGTTGAAAGGCACAGATCAGGGGATGGGTATAAAAAAAATATCAAAGGCCTTGAATATCCATTGGAGCACGGTCAAGACAATTATTAAGAAAGTGGAAAGTGTATGGCACCACCAAGACTCTGCCTAGATCAGGCCGTCCCTCCAAACTGGATGACCGAGCAAGAAGAAGAGACTGATCAGAGAGGCTACTAAGAGGCCAATGGCAACTTTGCAAGAGCTACAGGCTTTTATGGCCAAAACTGGTCAAAGCGTGCATGTGACAACAATATCCCAAGCACCACAAATCTGGCCTATATGGCAGGGTAGCAAGAAGGAAGCCATTACTCAAGAAAGCCCACCTTGAATCCCATTTGAAGTATGCAAAAAAAAACACTCAGGAGATTCTGTAGCCATGTGGCAAAAAGTTTTGTGGTCTGATGAAACTAAAATTGAACTTTTTGGCCTAAATGCAAAGCGTTATGTTTAGCACAAACCCAACACAGCGCATCACCCAAAGAACACCATCCCTACTGTGAAGCATGGTGG
>NW_026707948.1:0-17575 GCF_902713425.1 Acipenser ruthenus
GTAATTGTAAAGGGAAGCACATTGTTGCATATTAGCAATTAAAAATATTGAGATATTCAGGTAGATAAATAGCAACTAGGATGATGTTAGGAGTCACAGATTGTGTTTGTTGATATGCTGTGTTTACTAGCAGATTAATGGATCAGAGTGTGGTAGATGCATGATTTTGGGGATGTTTCAGGGATCACCTAGGATTTTCCCACAGGTGGTCACTGGACATCAATTTGAGAAATAGACCAGAAATCTGGTTAAATTAATATTGTCACCAATGCTATGGAAAATAAACACATAATTAGATACTTCATTTTAAATAGCTGGTACTAATTTGCTAGCAAACTGGGAGTTTATCTGACCAGTACAATATTTTAATGATTTCTAAATATTACAACAGAAACTTGCAGACCTCAGCCAGTAGTGGAAAGTGCACTTAAAAAAGGCAACTGCTTGTAATACAGTGTTTTGCCTTACAACTATTTTGCATCATTTGTTTTATCTTGCATATACAAGCATGCCTGCTAAACTGAAGCTTAAAGGTAAGAATATATTGATCTATTTAAAAAAAAACACAACAGGAATTGTAAAGAAGAATAAACACATTTTGCGAGGTTTTACTTAATCCGTCACTTGCAAGTCATTGAAATTGACACTAGAAATACAATATTTAGGTGACTGGATCTTAGTACCATTGTATAACAATATGTATTTATTTTCTGCCACTAGGCAAATTCCTTCTACATTACAAACCAGACAAAGTCCTACCTCAAAGTCATTTGCCTTGTTGTAGTGCATGTTGAGGGCCCTGTACAGCTCACAGTCCCGCGTGACATTCAGTTCCTCTGTGCCTGTGACACCATCATTGATCGCTTGCCGTGCAAACTTCTCCATCTGAATGTAGTAGAACTCTCGAAAGTTGCTGAACCACTTGATGAGCTGAGAAGTGATGCATCTGTTGAACTGTTTTAAAAGAATCACTATATTAGCACAGTTTTATAACTGATAATATACAAAGAACCACTCACATGGAAGCCTAAAACTGGTTTCTCTGGGCTCTTCCATAGTTGCACCCATATAGATTTATCTTTATGTCTGTAAGAAATGTTTTCCATTTCTGCATAGCAAGAATAATGTGACAACAGAGGTGTATATAGAGTATACTGTATGCTGCTGAACTCAGGGTCACAAAGCTGTGCTATGACCCCTTTTGCTTCTCTTCAGTTAACTCTTACACTTGATTAAATACTTAAAGTATAGATTAAAAAGCTGCTCCTGTTCTAGTAAAAAAAAAACCAACAAAAAAAAACACAACAACAAGCTTTATTTTCACTTTATGAAAGCCCTTTAAATAATTTAGAAAAAAGTCAAATTTTTTCAAAGAAATACAGAATTATCAGTAGCTGGATGCTTATAGCTATTTGGCTTCTAAATAAGAAAATGGATTCTCAAATAAATCATTTTGGTTTTCTTTGTCAGAGCTCTGGACTGTTTGGGCACTGCATTCATTGTGGAGTTAAATCTCAGGTTTGCATGCACAGGCGCGGCAGCTTCATGCTCTTTGACCCTGCAGGATGATCTCTGTGATAGCAGCATGTGCTGCAGCCTTCTGCAAAAAAAGTATTGTGTGCTTTCACCAGACAGCTGAGTTGCACTTAGCCAAGTTAAAAACAATAAATCCAAGAGTTTTTCTATTAGCTGGTCCCTCTTTGTCATTGTGGTATTAATCATCACCCCCCCCCCCCCCTCCCAAAAAAGAAAGGTGTGCATTAATAATAATTAAAAAAACAAAACAAAACAGCAAGCACTTATCAAGCACTGGCCATGAGAATATGCAGACCTCTGTCAAGATGACAGCTAAAGTGTATGTGGAGAGAGAGGGGGAGGGGTGGCTTGGTGATAATTACCGTGTAGAAAGTTGTTTCAATGCTTGCAAATTTAAGATAATGAAGTGAATGAAAATTCATGGCAGGGAATCTAACAAGGAAAAGTAACAAGGAAACAGAAGCTGGGAGGGCTGGTGCTTCTCCCAAAAGGCCAGCCCGCATCATAATTGCTGTGCAGTTGCAAGAGTTCTTACAGATAATTGACCAGAAAAATGATTAAGTCATCATCAAACCGCTTCTGCCTGCAAGAGTTCAAACATGTACTTAACCTATCCAAGAATTATATATTCACTCTGTGTGTCTGCTCTGTCTGTATTCAGCCTTGCGGGGAACCTGATTAAAAAAAGACAACTGAAAGACCCCCGTTATCTGATCTTCTGGTTGCCGATTTCAATAGAATTTAAACCCATTACGATCTGCTGAACTTGGAGTTCTTTCCGTTTTATCTCAGCAGCAAAATACACTGTCCAAATTTCCAGACACTGAGATAAGGACCACAGGCCCCCATGACAGCTTACTGTTCCTTTTTAATTCTTTTAGAATAAGAAACAAAACATTACAAAATGATAGGAGGCTGTGCACTAGGGAATGAACATTGCTTTGACATGGAGATTAGGCTCTTGCATTGTTACAAGACATTGTCTCACATGAACAAGGGCAGGAGAAAAAAAGGGAGGGTATTTTTTTCTAGAATGGCCCATGGATGACATAATGGAGAATACAAAAAAAGTAAGTCCGCATGACATTGTTTGGCAGAAGGGCATAAAGGGAGCTTTAAAGCGTATTGCTGAAGAATCGAAATACCAGAGATGCACAGTGGACAAAACAACACAGTCACTGGAACATGACAACTCAGCAATTAAGGATCATGTCATCTGCTTGTCAAACAAACATCCCCAAGTCATACTGAAAAATAATAATAATTATTCTGAATATGTGGTAGCAAGATGGATTTCTCTTGATGGAGCAGGGGTGACCTACAACAATTTGTTTAAAGCTAGTGCGTAATGAATGATATTAAAAAAAAAATGTCAATACAAACATGATAATGCTCTCTAACATGATGTTTTGCATGTCAAACTCAGGCAAAACAAATATGATTTTTTTTGTTTTGTTTTGTTTAGGATGTTTACATGCGATTCTATTAAAAATGTATGTACTATCATAAAAGATTAAGAAACAGATCAGTTTATTGTACAACCCCAGAGTAAGACATCTGCGCTTTGCTAATGTGTTTTACAAAAACTAATTGCTACAATAAAAGGTCTGTGTTTCCAAAACAGAAGAGTCTCTGACTTTGATTAATGCTTCCCATGGGATACCTCCGTCCTGATATTTGCAAAGGAAACTTCCTAAATATTCAATGAGCACAGTCAAAAGATGCATAAAACAAATCCATTTGACACCTTAATCTAGCCAGGCAGCAGTTGACTCAAAGGGGTGGAAGGGCTGAGAAATATAATTTGCGTAACACAGAAATGCTCAAAAGCCTGTGAATGACTGTTCTTCAGGCAGACTACAATATAGCACGCTACTCCAAACAGCAGTTACATCTCCTTTTTCTCTTGGGTCAATAACTAGGTAACATGATACTACTGTACTTTACCAACTGCCAGAATGAGAAGTAAACTCACCAGTATCTAGTCTACTCTCACAGTTTAAATAAGAACTCCTGCAATGGGAGGCATCATGCCAGTAAGCATCACACACACAAGGCTTTGGGCAAAATACAAATTGTAGGAATTAAAGCTATTTGCCAGTCTCAAAGAACATTAATTCAACAAACAGTTTTAAGTTTTAAATGAGGTTGAAGGATAAGATAGAGAAATGTTTTACTTTATGCATTCATTTTTAACCTACTTTCTGTGAAGTAAGTCCGGGAAATAATTTTCTATTACATATTACAGCTTATTCCTAATAGTTGAGACAACTGAGTATTCAATAGTGTAGGTAACTAGTTCTTTACTGTACATGTTGCTACATCTGTACATTAAGTTCTTACTCTGAAGTTGTACAGGTTTATTTTCCACCACTACTGAAGATTTATATTTTACATTTATATATTACATTTATTTTTTATAGTCAAGACAACTGATCTGTTGAGAAGCATCCAAATATAAAACATTTAAGGAAAGACAAAAATTGTTAAAGGTAAAAAAGTAAGAATTGATTTTTAGCCATTTAAAGTAAGAGAGGAGAGAGAAAAAATACAGACTGGAGAGGAGGGCTATAGTAGAAAATGCTTGACCCGAGGGAAGACCATTGTTACCGACTGGGGGCTATAATGCACCCTGTCGGTAACAACAGTCTTCCCAAGGGGCATTTAATTTTCCACTATGGCTGAGCCTGCAGTACATATTTAATATATGAATCAATCAAGAAAATAAGTGAGGCAAGGTTGGATAGTAAATAATCACTTTATATTTTGTTTAAATATAGCTAGGCTTGCTACTGTTCGATTTTTATTTTTTTGCCAAATCGACGATTAATATCGACGTTTATTTTAGAAAGAATCTGTTTTTTTCGATCTTTATTTTTCAATTCGAGCAGAGAATGGGTGAAATTGACCTTTACGCTTTAAAAAAAAGACTTTTTATGCCATTGAAAAACATCTCATTTATCATATTCAACATGCAACAAAACCATGGTTACCAACATTCTAAAAAATACTATTTGGTCACAGCTGAGCTATACATTTAAAAATTGTCTCAAATAAGCTGTAGTAAACGCAGCATATAAAAGTGTATTACACAGACCTTTATAGCGTAGATTTACGAGTAGAAATAATATGCATAGAACAAAATATTAGATAGTTGAACAGAACTAACTTGCACTTATTATTCAGAGTCTGAGGCAAGGCAGACGGGCCCACTTCGTCCTGCCGCAGAGACTTCAGCAGTCGGTCAGGGTATTGTGCACAATATTCATTGAGTGTTATTCCCTTGCGCCCCATTTTCAAATCAAACTAGTAACTGTCACTGTATACCTAAAGCAAAACCTTACTTACACCTTAGCCTGCTAATTTCAAAGTGCTTTGAATGACAGGTGCTGTAGCTGGCAAATGAGAGCATTCTAGCACTGCTTCAGTCAACGAGATCTGTCAGAACAGGGTGAAACTACAGTACTAACGGATCACTGTGATGACTGACAGCGACCCCCAGGCACCCCCAGTGGAACAGAGACGGGACAGACAGCAAGTATAAAAACTACACAAACTAGAGATAATTTCTAAATGATTGTTTTTGGTAAGAAAATACAAAATAGCGAGTGGTTATTTATTTTTGGGGAATACAGCCGATACAGCATACATAAATAAATAAATAACAAATAAATAACAGAAAATGTTTTTGAAGTTCAGACCGTATAGTTATCAAAGTTTTTCTCTGTCTCCATCTGGTTTGCCGACTACTGCATAATACAGTTTATATCCCGCCCGTCATATCTGTTTACATCGAGTTGAATTTGTTTGAATTTCAGAAAGTCAGAAAAGTGGCAGTGATGTTTTAATCACCATTTTAGTGTTTGGAGCATCTTTCTTTTGTAGTATGTTTTGTAATTAATTTTCTGTTGACTCACAGAATCGCTGTTCAGCCATTTTCTCTTGTGAAGAGTGCAGGGGAGAAAGGCGTTCCTTTGAAAACGGGCAGGACTGACAGCGATGTAAACCAATCACATGACAAATGGAGACTACTGACCTGTGGCGTAAGGATGTTAGGGCAATAATTCAATCTATTTTTCCTTCTATGATGAAGTTTTAAGCAATCACAGATTCATTATAGATAGACAGATAGATTAGATAGATAGATAGATAGATAGATAGATAGAGATAGATAGATAGATAGATAGTAACACAGCAGGGAGGGGGTTAATATCCATCCTGCCTAAAAACGTGTGGTAATTGTTTTTGTTTATTATTCTATTAATTATTACCTGCACCTGGCTATTATTGCAAATTAGAGCCAGGTGCAGGGTATTTAAAGAAAACAGCCAGTCCCTTCAGGGCTGCTGTGTGACGGAGCCCGATTGAAGAGGTGCTCAATCGTACTAAGAAAGGTAACTGTGTGTTCCTTTTGTTTTATTGTTAAACTGTGTGTTTATTTTTAACAGGTAAAACAGCTCAGCTGTCCTGTGAATTAGAAAAGGTTCCTGACATGTGTAGTCAGCACTCTAAAACGGAGCTCGGTGTTTTTTTTCTGTTGTTTATTAAAAATAGCGCGTCAGCGCTCAAAAACTCAATTTCTGTGTCCTGGGTTCATTTTGAAAGGGGCAACGAACGACCGTGAGTGGCGGCCGGGTAACAATACACACACACACACACACACACACAGTTGTAGTCAAAAGTTTACATACCCAAATGGAAATGTATAATTCCTAGATATTTCACGAAAACAAAGAATTTCAGGAAAAATCTTTTGTAGCAAAAGTTTTGCATTTGTGGATGAGGAAAAAAAGAAGTTATAAGAAATAGATGTCTACAATTATTTATTTCAGCAATTTTTTTGCAAAACTCCAAAAATGCTAATTCAAAAGTATTCATACCCTTTGATGCTATTATATTATTGTCTAAAAGGTGCTGGAAATTTCGATACGATAATGCAGAACCTAATTCTAGAAAAGTCTAGAAAATGCTGGATTGTAGGTGAACATTCTTAGCGAGTATGACAGGGTTAGGCAAAGGATGATTGCTGTCATTACCAATAAGTTAATATGGGAAAAAGTAAAGAGCTACCTGAAGAGCTTGGGCAGAAAAATATTTATTGTCATAAAGCTGGAGAACGATACAAGAAGATTTCCAAGCATTTGAGTATCCCAATTTCAACTATTGTTTCTATTATCAAGACTCACGGTACTGTCATAATGCTCCCTTTGCCTGGAAGAAAGAAGGTTCTTTCACCAAGAACAAGTAGAAGAATTAATAACAATCCGAGATTGATTGCACACATCAAAATCTACTTCAAAATGGTTAAAGAAGAATAAAATCAAAGTTCTGGAATGGCCTAGTCAAAGTCCCGATCTAAATCTGATTGAAAATCTTTGGTATGAGTTGAAGAAGGCTGTGCACAAGAGAAGTCCTCGGAATTTGAATGAACTGGAACAATTTTGGGTTTAAGAATGGTAAAAAAAAAAAAAAAAAAAAAAAAAAAATCACTCAAGAATCATGCCAAAAGCTCATTGACAAATATCCTAATAGTTTAAAAGAGGTTATTATTGCTAAAGGTGCCTCAACTAGCTATTAATTTCATTTACGAGTTTTGCAAAGAAAATTCGGAAATAAATAACTGTAGACTCTATTTCTTGTAACTTTTTTTCCTCATCCACAAAAGCAAAACTTTTGCTACAAAAGATTTCTTATAATTATTTGTTTTCGAGAAATTATACTTTTCCATTGGGGTATGTAAACTTTTGACTACAACTGTGTGTGTGTGTGTATATATATATATATATATATATATATATATATATATATATATATATATATATATATATATGTATATATATATATATATATATATATATATATATATATATATATATATATATATATATATATATATATATATATATATATATACACACATTCTAATTATACCCATTATTTAACTTTAAAAAAACATGCTGCTTGGTAAATGCCTACTGCAGTTATAGCTAGTTTTGATTAATGTTCATGCACCTTAGGCCTCACACCAATATTGCACGGTTGCAAAATTATATAACCCTGTGTTTTATTAATTCAATATAAATGGCCTTTAATTGTTTTTTTTAATAAATTTAGTAGTTGGCAATTCTTTTTGTATTTTCCCCCAATTTAGAATATCCAATTATTTTTATGCTCAGCTCACCGCTACCACCCTCGCGCTGACTCGGGAGTAGCGAAGACGAACACATGCTGTCCTCCGAAGCGTGTGCCATCAGCCGACCGCTGCTTTTTTATTTTTATTATTTTTTAATAAAATGTAGTAGTAGCCAATTAGTTTTTTGTTATTTTTTCCCCAATTTAGTAGTGTCCAATTATTTTGTTTAGCTCAGCTCATCGCTCCCACCCCTGCGCTGACGGGCGAAGACGAACACACGCTGTCCTCCGAAGTGTGTGCCATTAGTCGCCCGTTTTTTTTTTCATATCGCGGACTCACCATGCAGCCACCTCAGAGCTACAGTGCCGGAGGACAACGCAGCCCTGGGCAGCTTACAGGCAAGCCCGCAGGCGCCCGGCCAGACTACAGGGGTCACTAGTGCGCGGTGAGACGAGGACACCCTGGCCGACCTAAGCTCTCCCCCCTAGCAAAACAGTTACAGTAAATCCTAAGTATATCTCGCAAAGTCATATATGATGCACGATTCTTGGTAAGCAATTAGTGAAGAAAAAAATGAGTGCTCCCCACACTTATTTCAACAGCACACTTCAGCATCCCTTCTTCACAAGGCCACATGAGGGAAGCAGAAACATTGAAAAACTTAGTTAAAAAAACCCTTGAAACAATCTATATTTTTTTCTTCTTTTTTACAAGAACTCATTGGTACTATGTTGTGTTGAATATCGTTATAACTACCACAATGCATGTTAATAGTGAATGCGAACTTCCATTCAGTGTGTCAGCCTGAATTTCTCCACCACACAAGCAATGGCAGGTCAGTATTAGCAGCTCACACAATTATGCCATTTATCAAACTTAGAAAAATGATATTCCTAAGAATTCCTTTTAATAACATTGAAACATATTTGCACATTCATATAAAAAGCTGCGTAAGGCCTTGTGGGTGGGATTATCTCATCTTAACCACACCTCTGTCATGCTTTAAAACGCAATACACTTGTGTCAGGGTTTTTTTATTTCAATATATATTATTCATTGCACATGGGGGAGGTGGTCTTGTAGAGTCTGGAACTTATTTTTTTTGTTGGTGATTTTTTTGTTTTGTTTTTAATATAGATAAACACATTTTTTCAAGAGGGCCCTAAATGACACATTAAAAGACCATAGAAAGAAAACAACAAAACATTGTAAATAGACACAATGAACAAATTGGTAAAATACTATGGGGAAATTGAAATCAGCAGTATCAATTGTGAAGTATGGTTTTCTTGAGTAGTAGTTTACACCGGTACAGTTAGCCACATGGTGTGCAATTACTGACAGGTCAGTAGCCCCCAATGACAAAGTTAGGAGGTTGTGTAACTCGGTAGGCAGAGGGAGAGTGCAGCTGTGAGGGGACAGCCTTCCTATCCTCATTTGAATAATGTGGCCTGAATCTGTCACTTTATTTATCCTCCTTATGCTCAGTGTACACTGAAATCAACAACAAATTAAGTTGTAAATAAGAGACAATAATCACCATTGTTGTTGTTGTTTTGTTTTTAATTCCGAAGCAGCAGCTGAATGTACGAAGATTTTATACAACAAAAGCTCTTGAAGCACGCATATGTTGTCAGAAGCATTCGAGCATAGAAACCTCTAAACAATGAAGATAGAAGCACTTTTCTCATCATTTGTTCTTTCAAGTCTATGCTGACACTAAAAATTTGAACTGAAGTTAGAAAAGACCATTTCAAAGTTGATTATTTGTTTAAATATATTGTCCCTCCATCGCTATCCCAAGAAAGAAGACACAACAACTATTTCACATTAAACAGCACCAAAAAAAGATAATCTTACCTTCACATCAGAGAAGAACATCTTGAGCATGTTGGAGCTTGGGTATCTTGTGTAAAAGAACATCAGCTTTGCCTTTTTTAAGTGGTTAGGTGAAAGTCCTTCCTGAATTTGCTATAGGTTAATTAAGGAAAATGTGTCCAACCATATTTAGATATGCACAATTCAATACACATATCACCCCCTCAGCCCCCTAAACCCAAAGCTAATTATGCACAAACTCATCTAACATATGAGCAAACATATGAACAAAGCTAACATGAATATTCATTTGAAGTAGGTAAATCCAATACCTGGAACAAAACTTGAGAATATTAAAAATAACTAGTCTACTTGACTAGGAGTAATACAATAGCAAGTAGTGTACATGGCTTATATAGATAATCATTTAACATACTCCTAACATACTCCTATACATACAAGCAGTAGCTGCAATTGTAAGGTTGAGGTATTGCAAGGTACAACATGTATAATAGGTAACAGAGTACAGAAATGTGCTGTAGCATATTAGTATTTTAGTACCTAAGAAAACAGGTAACACCTTACATTTAGAAGATGTGCTAAGTCAAGATATATCAAAGGATATTTTACTAACAATAAAAAGGTCTTTTGGGGTGACTAGATCAATAAATGTGGGTTAGCTAATCAATAAATGTCTACTTACCCAAATAAAGGGGCCTATTTATCTGGAAACATCATTACCCTCTAGATTTGTAAACAGAAGCTACTGAAGCAAGTCCCAGGAGAAAGTGGGGCTAACCGAAGCAATCTAGACATCCCAATTATCCTACAGTTTCTTGGCACTCTTTTGCGCACTGCGAGTTAGGATGGAATTGGTCACATCTGTGCCGCAGACTGGTCCTGCCATTTCCTCTGCAAATTAACGGCTTCATAATTTATCAGAAATGAAGATGCATGTGGAGAAAAATCGATGTGGCTCCACAAGGTCAATTAGGAGGGTTCTTCACAAAAGTTTATAAATGCTGCTCATCTCCTAGCTCTGTTTGTGTGCTGTTTACTTGCTATTTTATAATACTGTGTGCAATAGAAATGGTTCATTTTCACATGCATTTTATTATAGCCCACATGTACTGTAAAAGTTGAAGATTAGATGATTGTTATTATTTCACAAATGTTTATGAAATATACATTTAGATCCAATTTAAGTGGAGGGAGAACAGAAATAAAAGTTTAACTAATTTCTCTAGGTCAACATCCTTGCTTGAAGAAAAAAAAAACCTTATCTACGTTAGCAAACTCTGAAGCAACTTGATTGAACTGGCTCTTTGTATTTCAGAAGCTTAATGATTGCATAGATGATAACTCATGATTGACATGCTTCTTGTGCCAAGAGAGGAGAGTTGAAAGAACCCTCAATGACCTCCATTAGACTGATAGGGAAGACTAAAAGAGTATTACTCTCCTCCAGTGCCATCTGTCATAACGCATAAGTGAAATAACAGCACCAAATGAAAGAAAGTAAGGCAAGCCGTCTGCTTTCACTGAGACAGGACATCCGAAGGAGCCAAAACTTTCATTCACAAATTAGAAAATGCTTAAAATAAATAAATACATTTACACAAGGGCACGATTTGGGCAATTTTTTCCGAATTGTTATGCAAATCACGGTACAGAACTGACAATGCTAAAAAAACAAATGTTGAATAACCAAATGAGCCTTTTCATTAATTATTCTGTAAAGCTAATTTCAAAGTATGTTATTTTGCAGATTTTTAAATATTTTGCATTATTTCATCTCAATTAAGTCATAAACCTGATCTGTTTAAAAGATTAACACTGACCTAATTTATCAGAAGTCAGTGGATACTATTTATATGATCTATCTTTTTTGGAACAGAAGAAATTAGGAATCCTGCCCAGAACCCAAAGTGCATATTAAACCACTCTCATCAATTCAGACAACAGCATTTTCGAATGGAACAATTAAACAGAAACATGGAACCAGTAAATCTTGTTTTCTATTTCCCAGACAAAAAAATGGGTGAGAATGAAATGAAACATGACTCCTGTTGGTAGATCTGGTGATCGTGTGGCCTGGAACAATCTGCATTCTAGGTATCCTAAAATGTTTAGTAAAAGAAATATTTGAAGTTTCCAGGACAGAGACAGTGATTTGAGTAAATACCTTTATTTTTAAACTGATTTAAGGAGTTTAATAAAAGTGATGTATTTACTGGTAACATTTAATTTATCATTTAATCAAATCTGATCATCTTTCATGGATTAAATGCCCCAATTAATTATAGTGCCATTAGTCCCAACATTAAAGTGTTTCATACCAATACCTTTAAAAGTAAAAAAAATAAATAAATACATAATTCTCAGTAACTGAAGTTCTTTTTGGTTTTTGAGAAAGATCAGAATACAAACTGTAAAATTAAAAGGAGACAATGGTTCTTATTTACAGGGTGGGAAACTACTATATTGTGTGCATGAAACAGTCTCAAATCCAGAGTTACTTTAACTCAATGCTCATTCAGTATGCCAATCTGCAGGATTTTTTCTTTTACCTGACCTTTGTTGGGTATTTCTTTTTCTTTTTTAATTATGCAAACAAGTCAACTTGGATATATCTCTTTGGCCAAATGCATCATACAGTATACTTTATCATTCAACCATTTGCAGCTCAATATTGCTTTTCAGCATCACTGGAAGCCAATATTACAATAGGAAAACAAAACAGTTTTTGGGATGTGCATACTACAAATCTCCAGGTGAACATATTGGTGAGTTAATAATAATACAATACTAATAATCAGTCTTTAAAAACAAACAGTAATAGACCAACTGACTAATTTCCCTGTTCAAGTGTTTGTGCTGAAAGGCAACTATTCTTCCAAGAAAGCACTAGCTGTTTCCAGGATATTTACACGCGCACAATGACTCATGATGGAATAGATTTGGTAAACATACAGCTGCACTGAACACAAGCTAAGCCCCATTCAAGGCCAGGAAAGAAAATTAGCACAACTAAATATTAAGGAGTTAAAATGAGGGAGTGGGAGTAGGGAGCAAACAAGCTATGTCCTGGTAGCTTATATGTCTCAATTTTTTCAGCCACAGCTTTGTGAAGACAGATGACATTCAATTCTATGGTGCCATGCAAAATAGAAAATAACTGCTGAAACTCGAACCAGCTGCCAGGTGTAAAAAAATAAATAATAAAAAAAAAGACGATAAATCCATAAATTAATGAAAGACATCTGCTCAGGAACATAAAAGATTAGAGGAATATTGCACTGCAGCTGAACCTAAAGCAGTGTTCAAACAACCTGCAAATCTGGGTGTTGTATATTTACAAGGCACATTACAGATCACCGTTATCACCTGAGACATGGCTGCAAGTTTGCCTGTGCTTTAAATGCAATGATATTAGGATCATGTCTTGGAAAGACATGCACTGCAATTAATAATGAAGGTAGCCAGCCAAGTGGTGGAATAAATCAGAGAGCTTGGAACACAAATAATCACTTGAATGGATTTCTTGGTTACAAATACCTGCCAACTACTGGCAGTCCAGTTATCAGCCAGTGCAGTGTACTGTGTGCTACTGGACTGCTGTAATGCTATTTCTAATTACTATTGTTCCATTTAGGATTATAGTTATATAGAGAGACTACTTTTGTTTTTACAAAACCAAAAGAGGGACATTTTATTTATTTATTTTTAATAGCATTTTACATCCTACAAGCTCATAGCGGGAATATTGTATTTTACTACTCCACTATCTATCTCTCTTAATAAGGGGCTTTACATTATTTTGTGTGTCTCTTAAAGTTCAGATCCTAATCTATTGTAAATGCAAAGTGCCTTCACCTGCACAAAGGTCTTAGAACTGCACAAACCCATGGCTTGTGCTTCGATATGCTGAATGCAAATGTTTTGGGAACAGAACAAAGCTATTTTTCTTGAGATGCAAAGAGGCCATGTGACAAGGAAGATCATGACTCTCATGGACAAAAACAATTGGCTGTCTGTTTCTTCTTGGATTTGAATAAAACTTAATATTTGATTAAATATATTAATTTGAACTCATGATGCATGTGCACCTTCCTGGCATCTTAAAAAACAACAACAAAAAGAAAATCAATGCATTGAAAGACTGGATTCAGTAATTCATTTACTTTAGCAATCCTCAGCCTTATTTAGATATCACTTCATTAAAATATATATTATTCTTTGTCTCTAGAATTCAAATACATCACAAGCACTGAATAAATTAGCAGGTTCAAACACAGTTTACTCTAAAGGTTAAGAAACCATTTGAAAGATAAACAGCTACCTGCAAACACCTGCTAACAGCAGCTTCAAAGAAAGGAAAGGGAAATACTCTGCTGCCAGGCAACAGCAAGTGGTGCAGCAAGTAAGTGACTGTAGTCAACAAATCTTTGTAAAAATATAAATAGAAACTGTAATTATTACATTTAGAATGTGATATGATAAAAAAAAGGGACGAGCCTCTGGGAAAAGTGGGGCTTTATCACACAGGCATACATATGCAATAGGGAATCGTTTTTGTTTGTTTGTTTCAAAAGACCTAAAACTAACCTAAAAGATATGGATTGAAAAATAGCCCTAAAATAATAATAATGTAGGAATATTATTACCACAGTTGCTGCTACTCTAATAATAATAATAATAATAATAATAATAATAATAATAATAATAATAATAATTCAATAAACTGAATCATAAACTATATTTCTTATTCATTTTAACCTTCTAATTTCTTGAACAGGGACAATAGTGCATACATTTTCAAAAGGATCTCTACCAAAGATCTGGTTTGTAATGATTTTTTTTTTTTATGTGTCTGCATGAACAGAGTTTATTCCCACACAACAGAAGACTATAACTGCAACAGCAGGTGGGGAAAAACTTCTTGTGTTTGCTTAAGTAATGGGAACAGAAGCAAGTTCTTACAGCACAATCACACTTAACATACATTTAAAAGGTTGAAATGATGCACCGAGTTTCATTATAAGACTATTGGGAGAACCCAGGGGTTAATGGACAAGACAATTACTTGATTGTAATTAAATCTAAGTACAGTAGTCTCCACGTATAGGAACACCTCCTAAAAGAACACTTCAGCCAAGAGAACAACCTTGTGGTGAAACAATTTTCCCATTGTAAATGTTCTGCCTAAAGGAACAGGAACTTTGCTTAAAAGAACACCTTTTGTGGCACTTCTAGAGATTTGTTCACAACTGAAACAGTATTGTTTTGTAACCTGATAACTCATCATCAAACTTCAATTCAAATGGTTTATGCAATCTTTTCAAAACTGTTATCACGAGAGTGTCTTAGGCACACTGATTGGTTCACTGGCTTGTGTTGTATTCTGATTTCCACGAGTGAACCTCATCGCTAGAAAATGGCATCTAAATAAATGGCTAGCAATTTGGTGTTTCCCGTTCTGGCGAGTTGCTTCACCATTCTGTTAAATAATTTTGTGCATGTCTTAAATATTTCATTATGAATCCTGTACGTGTATTCATAATGAATATAGAGCTGCTGCTGCATTTTTTAACATGTGTAGGGGTGCTGTGTTAATTTAGTTTGACAGTTAGTGTATTAACGTTAGTTTGTCTGTTTCTTTATTATTATAGTTTATTAACGTACACTTGCCTTTGCATTTCTCTTATTCTGTTCATTTCATATGTTGATGCACGTGCGTCATGACAAGTAATACATATTTATTTATTGATTGATTCATATTGTGTCTGGTGGTCAGCTCCGGCGAAAAGAACACTTTGCTTGCTTCCTGAGGGGTGTTATCTTAGCCAGAGACTACTTTATCTCTATGCTGCAACCCTGTAGTGTTCTATAAAGATAACAATTAGCGTTCCATCAGGTAATCTAGTTCCATGTTATAAAGCCCTGCAGTGCTCTCTGAAGTACTGAGGAATCCTAACCATAACCCCCGAAATCCTCTCTAGTAATCAATTGATAGCTTACTAAACAAGCTACATATACATAAACACAAACACAAAAGCATATTTTCACTATTTTTTTCTTTTAAAAAAGGATATTGTACTTCCTGAATAAGGTGAAATCTCTGCCATGTCCTGAAGGTCTCCACACTCAGATTTTATGAGGGACAAAGATAGGCCTTCAGTTGTGCTGCCTGGGTATGAAGGTGAGCAAGATCGATGATGGTTCATGTGATTGGATGACATCTTGGTCCGTAGACTAGTGGCCTCCCTGGACAAGTCCAAGGATTCTGGAGACACTCTGTCTTTCCCCGAATAGGAACCTGAAGGGGTGCCTAAAGGATTCTGAAATGGGTAGCCCATGAGGGGAAGGGGGAAGGGGTGGCGGAAAGAAGGAGAGCCAAAGCCCACAGTGGCTGACAGTGGAGACGGATGCAGGGAAGGGTGGTGATGGTGATGGCCTACAGGGGTGGGAGTGGAGGATGATTGGTCAGATGAGTTCTTTCGAACCACCAGGGGCAGTGCTTCTGTCTGGTCATTGGAGCTAGGCATCTGCATGTTGGTAAAAGTGTCTAGCGGGTTAGGAATGATGACATCGCCAAAGCACTGTAACCGCTGGTTGGCGGCGTGGAAGTTTGGGTTCTCCCCATTGACAGCAAACCGGGCTTGAGGCATTTGGAGGGGTGGAAAGACCTGAGGAACGGGTTTTGAGAAGACCTTAACCACTGTGTCCACTACCTGGGACATGGCAGTGTTCAGTTCCTGTTTTAATGTCTCAGCCAGCTGCTTGCCTTCCGTGTGCATGGAGGCTGGCCCTTGGTCTTTCCCTCTCTGGCTGTCTCTTTTAGGCTTTTCCGTCATCATTGCATGTTGCCTAATGAGGGCACGTGCACGGTCGATGAAATGCCCTGGGTCCAAATCGGACATTTCGTTGTCTGATCTGTCAGCCACCGAGTCTTGGGCCTGGTGGTCCATGCCATCCGAGTGCATGCTGTCTTCAGACAAGTTACCATCTTCTTCGTTTTCCGAATCTGTGCTGTCGTAGATTTGATAGAACTTCTCCTGAAGCTGCCGCAGCTGCTTCTGCATGTCCTCCAGCTGTAGTTTCAGCTGCCTGCGCTCCTCGTGCTTCTGCTCCTTTCTGGCTGAAACCAGCTGCTGGAAGCTCTGTTGCTGCTGCTGGGGCAGCTTCTGCTTGCGCTTGTTTTCCCGGTAACTCTCCCGGGGGCTGGGGGGCTGTGGCGCCCCCTCTCTGTCATTCTCATTTCCGCGTAGAGCAACGCTGGGAGAGTGGCTCATACCGCGGATTATGTTCTCCACTCTGGCCCGCTTGGCTCTCAGGTGCTCATCACCAAGACGCTCGATATCAAACTGGCTCATGGTCGGCCTGCTGAATGGGGAAAGACACTCTTGGGGGCTTTCTCGCGAAGAGTTACTGCAGGCGTCCTCCTGGTGAATCTCTGAGCCTGTGCTGGAGAGCCCACTGCCTTGAAAGCTGGGCTCTGTGCCACCATTTTTGGTAATGTTATTTTTCAACAGCTGTGAAATGATGGTTGCTCCAGGAAAAGGGATCATGGCATCTTCGTACGAGTTTGCCCTCTTCAGCAGCTTGCGGAGCACGTTTGACTTCTCCCCATCTGCATGCTGCACCACTGAACACTCAACGTCCTGCTCGGAACCGTGGGGATTCATGGCACTGAATAAGGTTGCTCTTCCTTTAGTGAAAACCACAGATGTTGTCCCTACAGTCCTTTTCACTCCAATGTCAACTCTTCTTCTCTTGGTTTGTCTGCTTAAGAGGGCTGCGCTGTCATGGTCAGGCATCACTCGACTGTTATTGTGCCATCTTCAAAAGCTTGTCAGCTGGGCACAGCTCGAGAATCCTGGGACCCTGGCCAACAGAACAAAAGGACTGATGAATCATTTTTTTTTTTTATTTCTCCAAGTTTCCTGAACTCAATTCTGAATAAAACATAAAATGCATGGGGCATTACTAAGATTTGTGGCACATTACAATTATTGCAATAATGCACTGTGGTTGAAATATATATTTTTAAATATAACTGCTCCGGTGGTTTAAGATAGATTAACA
>NW_026707949.1:0-17574 GCF_902713425.1 Acipenser ruthenus
CAATTCAGCCACCCACTCAAAGTCTAGGTTAGTTGTGCCAAATATTATATACTCACTGGATGATTAAAAGCATTTTCTTTGCTGCAAAGAATACTTGCTTCATTTAAAAATAAGTACTAGTAATACTTCCACAGCCAAATAGCTGTTCTGCAATGAGTAGCTGGCGAAGAAAAAATGGTAAATTATTTTTTTGAATTATTATTGTTTATAGTTTATATTTAATTAAACTGAAGTTTTGGTAAATAATTATTTACCATAAAATTAACCAGTTGCCAAAGTTGGTGTTTTCCGAGAAAGGATTTTGTTCATGAGCTGGCCAAGAATTCGCCATGCATGGTTTACTCAAGACTTGTTCACTAGCACTTTCTGTCCAGAAGAAATTAACTGAAGATTAGAAAGTGATTGCACAAGTGAAGTAATGGCACTTTGGGGCTGTTCACTTGAGTAGTTACAGTTCGATGCTGGAGGTTTATATGAGAAAGCAGGAAGCAGAGCTACTGGGATACAGAGCGGGGATCTGTGAAGCTTGAGGGCTCTCAAAGTGTACCCTGACATCTTCCAAAACAGACCAAATATCGATCTATCGTTTTACTCTTAAAGCCATTAAAAAAACATTTCTCAGCTTGGAGCTGTGATCTCCAACAGAACAATAAGGGGCTTGTGCATCGAGTCAATAAACAGGCATGTGTCAAGGAGAGTTCACTCCACACACGACACCAAAAACCTGATCATTTGGTGACCGGCTGGAATGCAATTTGTTTGTGACACTCCAGACTCCACCAATACATATATACTGGGCACATAAAGGCGTCACACCACTGCAACCAGAGATAGAGCTCCTGGCTATTATTAAGACCAGATCAGACCCTGGGACTGCATCTGTTTCCCCAGTTAAATACTGCCCACCAAAGAGTTCCTGCTTTGTTCTTTATCTTTGTGTGTTTGAGAGCTACAGGCTGTCTACTATGTATCTGGTGCTTGAAGCTAAGAAAATGAACTAAGGGGGAAGTTTAGAGCCAATACGCACACCAGCGTTCAGTGCTTCATGGGCACTGCTGTGTATACATCATAAAAGCAATGACTAGAAAGAGATTTACAATTCTCAACTCCAGGTCATGGAATTAGTAAAGAAATGCTATCAGTACTGCAGTATATAGTATGAAGAATCCTTTTTAATAAGGATGCTTATTAGAAACAAAAAGTCAAACATTCTGAGAGCAGAATTCAATTCTAGTACCTCAGGGATCATATGGATACAGAGCCTATATTTTTAACACCTTAAGGTACACAAGGAATTGAGTAGCTGTTCAGACGATTTCTTCTTAAAATACACTGTTTCGTGCACCTAGTTGCAAAAAAATGAAAGTTAGCATTGTTTTTGTGAGACACACATGGCCCTTGTCCCTTAAAGGGTTAAAGGACTCTGTAATAAACTAAGACGTCTACATGTTTAATAGGGGCAGCCCGGTGAATGGCAGCGGTTCACAGGGCCTCTACCTGTGACGGGAGCCTCGATGTCGAGCATGGTCTTTTCTTGGCGGAGGATGGCGGCTCCTTCGTTAATTATTCTCAAGGCTGCAGTTTCCTCCACCCGACCCTCCTTCGTGAGATGAGCCTTCAAGAGATCGACCCGTGGCTTGCCCTCGCAGTCAAACACCTCCTTCATTGTGAGACGATGGCTTAAGGGAAAGGGGACAGCTGAAACAAGCAAACAGGAAAACAGCCATCAGAGATGTTTAATGTAACTATTAACAAGCGCTGGAACACCATTGAGTACAACGACAACAGAAGCAAAGCGGTCCAATCACACAACCAATACTAATACTAATACTAATACTAATAATAATAATAATAATAATAATAATAATACTAATAATAATAATAATAATAATAATAATAATAATAATAATAATAATAATAATGCACCCATGAAAAAGTAACACAAATAATCTGGTTTAAGAATGTAAATAGTTGGCCAATTCTGAAAAAATCAGTCGTTCATTTCTAGTAAAGAAAGGGAATGGCACTGAACCCAGGAGAGTAGGTCCAACTTTAGCAACTGTGATGTCTGATTTGTGGACCAGTTTCTCAGAACATGCTAGAATCTAATGGGAACATTGCTGGAAGCTGCTCGGAAACACGACACTCCAAGTACCTCCCTTTATTTGTGAGAAGTAGAACAGACAAACCTTTCGACAAGTGCCTCCATCAGAGAACTACTCCAAACACTTGTGTTTAACTTGAAGAGTGCTGAAGAAAACAAAATACAATACATTACAGCGACCCAACAAGATCAACACGGGATCCCACAGAACCAGAAATAAGCACAGCACCCTGCTGCTGCAGGTCTATTTACACAGAAGGGTTTAACATAGCATTGGGGACTGGAAACAAACTGGGAAGTAAAGCAGGCTGTGCACAATGTAAGCACTGTGGCAAGCAGACACTGCACTATTATATGTTTTTGTAAAATTTAATATGATTGTCAAAGCAGCCTTCAAATACTGGAAGTAAAAAAAGGTTGAAGCAAGAGCTCAGAGAAACACTTGCATGGCCCTAACTTGCATCTGCCTCAAAATAGAGGTTGGGCAGAGCTGATTCAGAATCTAGTCAAGGGCCTTGTAAGATACATCTCTTCATACTGTAGATGTACAAAAATATGTACTTTAAATCCCTTTCATGTGCATGTGTTTATTGTAAGTGATTTTAATGAGGTGTTTCACTTTTTGAATATTGTAACTCAGTATGGTGCAGTGCCCCACAACAGTACACATTTTTACTCAGTAAATGGCGTTTCAGCATTAGCACATAAACTGTTATAGTCTCTTACAGGGCAGGAATCCATAATCACTTTCAATACTTTAAGGGAACATAACACTGGTCATCGCTGGCCATTCCACAACAGGATGTATTGTTATCAATTAAATAACTAAAGTGCGACCTAGATAGGGTTTAATTGGTCCAGTTAGTCATTGAGGGAATGCTTTGTGCTCCCTGCTCTACATCATCAGAACACGTTGTGTTGATATTCTCCCCCCTGCAATGTCAATCTCCCTGCCAAGAGCTACACAGCAATTAAATTACACTCACATATCTGTGTATGTAGTTCATGCAATGATTACTGATTCATGGTTAAGACGTTCTCCTCTGGAGACCAGGGTTCGAACGCAGCCCTGGTCTGAATACCAGGGGGGTTGGGGTGGGGATATTCATGAGACTGTTCAGGATCTTGTTGGTTTCTTAGAAAACAATCTGAAAAGGGTTAAGAATGCTTTATTTCATTAGAATTAGGAGTGTAATTCTCTCTAAGAGGAGAGGAAGCATGTTACACCAACACAACCCATCAGGGGCATTGCCTCGCCCCTGAATGCTCTCTAAAAGGAGAGGGAGCATGTTACACCAGCACAACCCATCAGGGGCATTGCCTCCCCCCTGAGGTGTCAGTCATTACCATGAAAAACTACATGAGTGGTATAAAATCTCCTAACACATGCCCATGTACACTGACACCTGGTTCCCAAGACATAGCCTTCAAGTGCTCAGTCAATCAGGTTCAAGTTTTAAATCAATCAGCAACTAGGAACTTGACAAGCACCGATGGGCTGAAAGGCCTCCACTCGTTTGTAAATGCTTTTATGTTCTTATGATGGAATGCAGAGCCTGTGGTGCAGAGCCTGTGGTTTCCACTAACTTTGCAATGCCGTTCATTTCTTGCATATGCTTAAGAAAGCTGTGTGAGAGTATTGGTTTCTTTACTTGGGACAGTGTTTGCCTATAATTACATTTTAACTCATGAATTCAGTCTAGTGGGCTTACTATAATTCAGCCCAGAGATTTTCACAAGCAGGGACTGCCACATGTGCTGAATGTGTTTGGATACACTAATGTCCACTGGGAGCTCAATTCAAACAATCACAGTGTTTTGTACATGTGAGCCACCGACTAGTGAGTTAACACATTGGCCCCCAACATTTTAACCCAGTCTACTGTAAGCAGTCTCTTCTTCAGCAAAACGAATTCTCTGATACAGGACATTCATTGTATACATTTATTAAAAAACCTACTATGTGTCTTTTATCACAGCCTACACAGGATGACATTTCCTTATTCCCTTCCACCCCCAGCATGTTTTCATTCCAATTACATCAAGATCTCTGCTCAGCTCTTACTCATCTGTTTCCTCTAATTCACCAGTAAGAGAGAATGGACTGCCACAGCAAAGACCAACCACTACATTTAAAGGTGTAAAAATAATTCACATCCCCCATTAGTTAAACAACAAACTCACAGGCTCCTTATTGTTTTTCTGTTGGTCTTTTTATTTTACACACAAATATTGGTGAACAAATGCAGAACGACTAGCCATTCTTATAAGTTTCTATAGTAAAAGCATAGCAAAATGTAATAAAGCATAGTGAAAGCATAGGTAAGCATTGTAAAGCCCATGTCATTTACATGGTATCGTAAAGCATATTAGAAAAACTTGGCAAGTTATGGTAAACTATGTAAAGCATAACCATGGGAAAAGCTTACTGTGGTCAACTTTTATAAGGGTTGTTGCTTAAGACCCTGGATGCTCACAAGAGATTGGAACCTCTGAATAGATCTCCATGCTTCAAATATATACAAAACATCTTAATGAGTAAGGACAGAGATGCACAAATATTGTATTCATCGAATGGCATTTATTGGTGGGGGATTTATTTCCCCTTTATCTCCAAGGGACTGTACCCTGCAACACAATGCAATGCACCTCCTCCTAGCAGCTGGTGGGTCAATAACACTGAAAGAGACTTCTAACATTCGTCATTGAATATTTCTATTCCATTTCTAAATGTGTCTCTGTCGAGTGTTACGTCTGGAGTAGTCATTTTCAGTGGGAGTATCAAGGAAAAGCAGAATATTAATTGAACTGCATTTCCAGTAAGTTGTCGCTTCTGTAGTTACTGGTTTCATTTCTCGTCTCTCTGTTTCTAAACAGCTGTCTACCGGATCAATTTTAAAATGTGAGCAGCACAGTGTGTGCCAGGGATTCTGAGATGCTGTGGCAGGATGCCCTACCCCAGTGCATTTTAAAATGTGAGCAGCACAGTGTATGCCAGGGATTCTGAGATGCTGTGGCAGGATGCTCTACCCCAGTGCATTTTAAAATGTGAGCAGCACAGTGTGTGCCAGGGATTCTGAGATTCACATCTTTATAGCAGCTACTTTATTTTCACTAAATCCTGACCAAGGAATGCTGGAAACGCAATTTTGTATTCTGACAGAAGTCTGAACCCCTTTCTACAGGGAAAGTCACTGTGATCTGTGTGCAGACTCAAACCTCTAAATAATACATGTTATGTTTCAAAATGTACATTAAAGTACATTAATTACATTAAAGTTGGAATGAGAGAGTTCTAGACAGGCTCTTATAATTTTAGAGAGGTTCACAACAAGTTTCTAAACAAGATGTCTGGGTTTTCATTTAATATGTACAAGGAAATCTCTCTAACCCAAACACCTCTGCTATGCAAACAGCCCTTTGGAGTACAATGCTCTACACTAACCTGCCCTATGGTATTGCATTGTGAAGTTTCAATGCTCTCACTAACCAGCCCTATGGTATTGCATTGTGAAGTTTCAATGCTGTACACTAACCTGCCCTGTGGTATTGCATTGTGAAGTTTCAATGCTCTACATTAACATGCTCTATGGTATTGCATTGTGAAGTTTCAATGCTCTACACCAGGGATGCCCAATCCTGGTCCTGGAGGGCCGATGCCCTCCTGGTTTTTGTTCCAACTGTACACTAAATTGCTGAATTGGACCAATTAAGCTTCTAATAAGTGCTTGATTGGTCCAATTAAGTAATTTAGGGGACAGTTGAAACAAAAGCCAGGAGGACACCGGCCCTCCAGGACCAGGATTGGGCACCCCTGCTCTACACGAACCAGCCCTATGGTATTGCATTGTGAAGTTTCAATGCTCTACACTAACCAGCCCTATGGTATTGCATTGTGAAGTTTCAATGCGCTACACTAACCAGCCCGATGGTATTGCATTGTGAAGTTTCAATGCGCTACACTAACCAGCCCTATGGCATTGCATTGAGAAGTTTCTTGATTCAGATGCTCTTACCCTGATAAAGTTGACCTCAGTATTTTTGCACAGCATGTTTCTTCTACGCATGTGTCATTGTTTACACTGGTTTGCCATGTTTATTATTATTATGCTTTACCGTGCCTCTCAGTTCTTACCAATGCTTACCTATGCTTTACCATATTATCACTGTGCTTTAGTACAGTTTGCAGTGCTTTTACAATGGCACACGTTTCTAAACGTATTAACTGTAGAGGAATCATTTTATTATTTACACATACCACAGATGTATAGGTGAAGACACACCAGTGAAAACCTCTTAACACAGAAGTGTGGAGACTTTATTTTGTTCAAGAGGCAGATTCAATGAGTGCTATGTTTGAGTTGTACAATATGCAGCTGATTCAGTTAAGCAGTGATTCTATGAAGCAGTTTCCATGTACAGTAAACCTGTCACTATCTGAACCCCTCTGGTAACCTGTCCTGTTGTGTGCTGTGCTCTTCTGCCCTGCTGTCACCACCCCTCGATCTCTGGTATTTATAGAACAGTGCAGTGCTGTAGGTTATATGTCCCAATTCTCAAGTCAAACCATTCGACTCCTCTATAGTAAGGATGCCTTCAAACCCCCTTCAGTGCTCAGGACTATTTCACTGATGTTGATTCTTGCACATTGTATACTGTTACAATTGTTCAGTTCCTCTATGAATATTTGCCTTTACTTTGGCACTGGCTTCACAGAATGGTCCTGTAAGTTGTGATGTCTTTCTCTTCTCATTCATGTATAGTAATTGTAGTGAACAAAATCATTTCATACATCTGTTTTGCATTGATGTGCAGTTTTAAAAGAAACATATATCATTAACCTAATTTAGCTCAGTTCAAGACTACCATAAGGATCATTGCTGAAGCTACCCTTCTGTAGGAAACCTTGTATATATTATATAGTTCGTGTATAATATGTATATAAATATATATGAAGTCAAAACGTTTAGCAAACAATGCATGGACAGTGCAAAGTGCTCTCTTATGAAATGTTGGTATCTGTAATGATATGTCTGGGTTTTTGTTTTGTTTCCTTCACTTTCTTTCTTTTTTGGTGGCCAAGTGAAGCAGGCTGCACTTATTGGGCTTCAACACAACCTAAAATCCTCAACCCAGTGTAAGAAACATGCGTAGTATCAGCAGTCGCACAAGGCCAAACTGGAACACTGAGAGAATTATTTAAATATACCCTGCCACATTAATATTAATTAGGTCATTTGGATTTTTAGGGAAACTGCCTGAAAGATACTATCAAAATAGCATGGCAAAAAGGGAAGACTTCTTTCTTTTTTTGCATGTAAACCAAGCCATAGTCAACTATACATATTAATTTTGAAGAAGGCATTCGCCTAAACATTCATCTACTTGAGCTATTAAATAGATCTGTTTAACATTTACATAGTACATGAATTGACAACAACAGCTGCACACATAAAGGGGCAGTTTTACTTGCATTGGTACAGGCTGTAAGATATAACAACATCCCACAGTGTGTAAAACTCCAGGATGACAGAGAGATACAGGCTGGGATTGCTCTGATTCTCAATATGTGTGCTCGTGTCTCTGCTGCAGAGCGGGGGCTGCATGCTTGCAATCCCAGAGAGAGTTGGATCTCAAGTTCTGCATTACAGCTGTCACAGAGTATGTGTTCTCTATTTATTGTAACAAAACATCAAGACAATACTCTGGTCTTCTATATTCCTCCTCGCAAGCCAAGGAAACATGAAAACATGCATATGCATCCCAGCAGAGCTTCACCTGGCATCCCAACATGCACAGGGCACGAGTATCCCAGCAGAGCTTCACCTGGCATCTCAACATGCACAGGGCACACAGGCACAAGTATCCCAGCAGAGCTTCACCTGGCATTTCAACATGCACAGGGCACAAGTATCCCAGCAGAGCTTCACCTGGCATCTCAACATGCACAGGGCACACAGACACAAGTATCCCAGCGGAGCTTCACCTGGCATTTCAACATGCACAGGGCACACAGGCACGAGTATCCCAGCAGAGCTTCACCTGGCATCTCAACATGCACAGGGCACACAGGCACAAGTATCCCAGCTGAGCTTCACCTGGCATCTCAAAATGCACAGGGCACACAGGCACAAGTATCCCAGCAGAGCTTCACCTGGCATCTCAACATGCACAGGGCACACAGGCACAAGTATCCCAGCTGAGCTTCACCTGGCATCTCAACATAGTAAGAAAGAACTACTTAGTAAGAAAACATCCTTTAACTATAAAACTTCATGAAGCCATGTTCTTTTCACTGGAGAAATGAACGTGAGACACAATATTTAAGGCTTGTAAAATAGTGCATTCAAAGTACTGTATTCAGTCAGGCTGTAACTGCATCGCTTATAGTAGCTATACACATTATAATATATTCTCCTGGTTTACCCTTAGAAACCACACTCTGTTGGCCCTCCATTTAAATTAAAGGCAGCTCCTCTTCAGTTTTGAAAGTATTAGAGAATAATTCTTTCGGCTCTGCAGCAGCAGGAGGTTTTCTGCAATGTCAAACAAAAATCTAAAAAGTGTGCACTTTTTTCAACATGTTAAACTGATAAAAAAATAACGTACAGGGAGCCACCACAGATGATAGACGGCGTGTGAGTGTGAATTCATTGTGAAGTGTCTCGTTTTAGATGGTAGCAAATACAGTTGTGGTTGCAATCCATTAATATACCAATTACAATAAGTTTTAAAATATAGATATTATTAAATATATCATTTATTAATGTTTATAAATATATCAATTACAATAAGTTTTAAAATATAGATATTATCAAATACATCATTTATTAATATATCATACAATTACAATACGTTTTAAAATATAGTGCACCAACAGCAACATGTTCCGAAACAGTATACTCACAAATTGAGCACCAGATATTATCAAATATATCATTTATTAATATTTTGTGGTGACTAGTCGACTATTTTTACCTCAACTATTCTGTCAAATGAGTTAGCGTTCTATCACTAATCAACAGGCCTTTTTACAATTTAAACAAATCAATAATGCAGGTTTTAATTAAACTAAAAAGACATTCCTGTATCTGTGAAAGTGGATCTGAGATTTCCTTTAACATGACTGCTCAAAATGAGATCCCTAATCTGTGGTAAAGGACCATGAATGTTATCTTTCAAACTATGTTTAATCTCTGTTCCAAATTAATCTGCTAGAAAAATACAGTATTCATTTATGTCATTGACATTTTCTCTGCTTGATGAAAGAAAATCTTTGTTCTAGTACACCCCCTCTGAATGTTTCAATGGCTTGGTTTACATGCAGTTTAGAAACTCCAAATTCTCTTTCCATTGTCATGAGAATGTGACGTAGCAGCACATATCACACACACACACACACACACACACACTCCTCACGCAATTCTCTTTCCATTGTTATGAGAATGTGACGTAGCAGCACATATCACACACACACGCCTCATGCTATGGGAAGCACGCGGCAAAACCATGGGCTGGATAATAAGGGCGGGTAAATCGCCTTCTCGTGCTAAAAAGCTGTGCAAATTCACTAAAAACTACGATTTTTTTGCATGACAGCTTTCCATATGCTCATGAGACTTCAGCAGTGAAGATACCGTCTGTGACGCAACTTTCTACTATAAGTAAAGGCTGAACCAAGCAATACTTTATTAACAACTGAGAGCAGCTGAAGGTAGCCTTGGCAGTTTCTTTGACCAAATAAATAAATAACGCATACGAGGGGTTTAGAGACCTCTTCATTCAGGATGTTTTTTTTGTTTTTGTTTTTTATGTGACCGCATTTATTCAACATTCCAAATTATTGCCATTTGCAGGTGACTCATAAAATGATAGAGCTTTATAATTATGTTGTTTTATAAGAAATGTTATAAAAACAAAACAGCCGATATAGTCATGGTCGTCAACTTTTTCATCATACTGTCAGCTCCAATGTAGAATTCACAGCTGTGGCAGGGGAAGTATACTTGTTTATGAGAACTGCTCAAGAAAACATATTTAGGCTGCATCAATTTAAAAACATTTCAGCCCTATAGAAAAATACAGCTAAACTTTGATGTGACTGTGTGAGAATGGGAGCTCAGCTGGTTCCAATGAGAAGTGTGTGTCTCTGTGGAATCATTAGAGACAGAGACACTGAGGAATCCTCCAGCCACTCTAGCGCCAGTACTTTCAGCCATGATATTGAAGCTCACATCATTAAGAAATGTCCCTTGTTAAACCATGTAGAACCTCATTTACACAGACCCAGTCCATCACGTCGCCCCCGAGACCTCTCATTAAGAGCATACAGCGTATGAAAGAAAACACTTGAATGGGCATCTGGAGCTGGGTGTACCCCATCACAACATCTTACTGGTTTGTTGTTTTTTCTTTATTTTGCAACTGCATGCCAACACTGGAGACAGTACGGATACAAATTAGCAGGTTTGAACTGATTCACCTTTATACAAATATACAGTATACCTAGATTATATATCAGATTGTTACTGGTTTTCACGCTTCAGCTGCAGCTTGCTATCAGTGAAATGGGATTATAGTGTTCCCATCCCCCAGCCACATGAAAACAGGGCATATTTTTAAAGCATTCATTCCTTTTACCAATTAGATCCAAGAGTTGAGAATTGTAAAGTAAAATAGAGTGGGGGGTTATGAGGGGGAACTCACAGTTTAAAACATATTTCCATTCAACTGAAGAGCAAGCTGTGTAGTGGAGAGTCTTCTGCTGATGTTAGCATTATTACTCATCAGCCGCTGCAGGAGATTCATCACATTCCATACCGCTTAAGCGTGTTCTCGAGTGTGCATCCAGCTAGGCTCAGGGAGGAGTTTCAACGAGGGGCTCCAGTATTCATCACATTCTCTACCTCTTAAAGCGTGTTCTCGAGTGTGCATCCAGCTAGGCTCAGGGAGGAGTTTCAATGAGGGGCTCCAGTATTCATCACATTCTCTACCTCTTAAAGCGTGTTCTCGAGTGTGCATCCAGCTAGGCTCAGGGAGGAGTTTCAACGAGGGGCTCCAGAATTCATCACATTCTCTACCTCTTAAAGCGTGTTCTCGAGTGTGCATCCAGCTAGGCTCAGGGAGGAGTTTCAACGAGGGGCTCCAGTATTCATCACATTCTCTACCACTTAAAGCGTGTTCCCGAGTGTGCATCCTGCTAGGCTCAGGGAGGAGTTTCAACGAGGGGCTCCAGTATTCATCACATTCTCTACCTCTTAAAGCGTGTTCTCGAGTGTGCATCCAGCTAGGCTCAGGGAGGAGTTTCAACGAGGGGCTCCAGTATTCATCACATTCTCTACCTCTTAAAGCGTGTTCTCGAGTGTGCATCCAGCTAGGCTCAGGGAGGAGTTTCAATGAGGGGCTCCACTATTCATCACATTCTCTACCTCTTAAAGCGTGTTCTCGAGGGTGCATCCAGCTAGGCTCATGGAGGAGTTTCAATGCAGGGCTCCAGTATTCATCACATTCTCTACCTCTTAAAGCATATTCTCGAGTGTGCATCCAGCTAGGCTGATGGAGGAGTTTCAACGAGGGGCTCCAGTATTCATCACATTCTCTACCTCTTAAAGCATGTTTTCAATAAACAATATTGAAACTAGACTAGAAAGGAAGGGGGGAGAAAACAAAAAAACAGAAGGGAGACCACATCAAAACAAGAGCAACAACTCAGGTAAGACCACTATTAAATGTATTTATCTTAATGCTAGAAGTCTCAGAAACAAAATGTTAGAACTTGAAGCTACTGCACTAACAAGCAACTACGATGTGATAGGTGTTACAGAAACTTGGTTGTCTGAGAGTGATGGAGATGAATATAATATTAGTGGGTACACACTGTATAGGAAAGACAGGCAGGACAAAAGAGGTGGAGGGGTAGCGCTATACATAAGAAATAGCCTTGAAGCCCAGGTGTTAAATCAGGACAAAGAAAACAATGCAGAATCAATATGGGTCAGAATAATGGACACAAATTCAAAGGGCATAATAATAGGAGCATGCTATAGACCGCCAAATTCAGACGCTGAGCAAAATAATCTGTTATACAATGACATTCGAAATGCGTGTAGAAAAGGAGAAGCCATACTAATGGGGGATTTCAACTTCCCCTGTATAAAATGGGAAAACCCAATGGGGGGCACGACGGACGAAATTGAAATGGTGGAAATGACAAATGACTGCTTCCTAACGCAATTTGTCAAGGCACCGACTAGAGGGGAGGCATGCCTTGACTTGGTCTTTTCAAATAATGAAGACAGAATAACTAAAACAGAGGTCAGAGAGCCATTGGCAAACTCAGACCACAACATGGTCTCATTTGAAATATTTTTTAAATCCCCAAAAGTAATGACTAAAGCTAAGGTTTACAATTTTAGAAAAGCAAACTACGAAGGTATGAAACAGAGACTAACAGAAGTAGATTGGAGTAAAATAGAGAAAACATCCACAGAAAAAGGGTGGCTGTTTTTTAAAAATGTAGTACTAGAGGCACAAAACAATTACATCCCAAAAGTAGACACATCTAAATCTAAAACAAAATGGCCAAAATGGTTTAATAGATTAATTAAAAAAAAATTCAGCGAAAAAAGGCACTTTACAGAGCGTTTAAAAGGGACCAAAAACAAAGCACACAGAAAGAGTACTTGGAACTGCAAACACAAGTCAAAAAGGAAGTTAGAAAGGCCAAGAGAGAGATAGAAATCAATATTGCTAGGGGGCTAAAACCAATTCCAAAATGTTTTTCCAATATTATTACAGCAAGAGAACATTCAAAGAGGAGGTTCACTGGGCGTGAGCTGGGGGGGAAAGATAAGGCAGAAGAAGCAGCAAGGAGCAGTTAGTAGGACAGAATGTGGTCACCGACTGGGGCCGACGCTGTCGACATCCCAGGGGCGGAGGACCCGGCAACCGGAAAGGATAGAAAAGAGGTCACCGACTGGGGCCGACGCTGTCAACATCCCAGGGGCGGAGGACCCGGCAACCGGAAACGGGATAGAAAAGAGGTCGTCGACTGGGGCCGACGCTGTCGACATCCCAGGGGCGGAGGACCCGGCAACCTGAAAACACATATGATGGTTAGACTTGAAAAGCCACCCCTCGGGAGGAGATGAGAGAGGTAACCAGCATTTGAGGCTTATGTAAGGGGCGCTCGTAAAACCCCTGATTGGCCGAGACATCACGCTGCCTGGGACCTGAAAATAAGGACAGAGCATTGAGGTTAGTATAGGACTCGGCACGAGTGACCACGTCCTGAAGAGAGGCAGAATAGAAGAGAGCCTCGAGTGAGATGAGCGCAGGAGCTGCGACAGGACAGAGTTTGGCCGGGGGTCCGCTCTGACTCACGCGGTGAGAACCCCTGAAGGTAAGGGAGGCGGCTGCCTAGCCCTGAGGTCGGGGAAGTGAGCCTCACTTGCCCCCCAAAGGATGGACCCCCGGCACCTACGAAAATTCCCACACCGTGAGACAAACAAGACAGAACATGCCAACGCATAACATAAACAAACAAACAAAAGACCAGAAGGACGAACAAAGGGGAATTAGTAAATTTGTTAATGGGATGTGACTGTGTATACCTGACTATGTGTATACCTGCCGCTCAGTGGAGAGGAAAAAACCCCTCGAAGTAAATTTAGGGGAAAACCTCAGGTGGCCCCGGCGAACAGGTAGCCCCCACTCCGGGCATGCTAGCAATTTTAAAATGGGCTGCTGCTATATCGAAGGGAGATGAATGGACGTAATAGTCTACTGCGGAAGAGGACCAGCGGCCCATGGTCTTGATCAGACTGTGATTGATGCTGGCTCTTGCAGCGGAGGTAGCTGCACCTATACGAAATGAATGGGGAGAATACAGCTGAGGAGGGAGGCCTGTTCTAGAAAGGAGGGAGGAGAGCTGGGCTGATTAGGAGATTTTCATCGCTGCAGGGAAGCTTGAAGCTGAAGAAACTGTGTATTCTGAGCTTCCGAGGAAGCCGAAGAAGGCTGTGAGTGATGTTGGCCCTTGCAGCAGAGGGGGCTGTGCCTACGGAATGATTGGGGGGGAGGCCCGCTCTGGAGGCAAGGTAGGTTGGAATCCAGTGACGAGTGATCCTAGGAGCGAGAGAAATCAATGAGGGGGTGAAGTAGAGGAGGGAGGCTTGCTCTGGAGGGTGGAAGGAGGGGCGATGAGTGATGATAGGAGCAAGAGGAATCAATGAACCGAGGGTCCTGGGGGGGGGGGGTCTTGCTGGGGAGATACCTTGATGATGAAAAGGGGCAGATAGGGGACTCTACTTGACAGCTGAATGGACTAACCACGTTGAAATTGATCCCTCTTGGAGGTACGACCGAATGGTGAAGTAAATCAGAAGCAGAAGAAACTGCGAGTTCTGAACGTAATAATCTACTGCGGAAGAGGACCAGCGGCCCACGGTCTTGATCAGACTGTGGTTGATGCTGGCTCTCGCAGCGGAGGTAGCTGCACCTATACGAAATGAATGGGGAGAATACAGCTGAGGAAGGAGGCCTGCTCTAGAAAGGAGGGTGGAGAGGTTGGCTGATTAGGAGATCTTCGTCGCTGCAGGGAAGCTTGAAGCTGAGGGAACTGTGAAGTCTGAGCTTCTGAGGAAGCCGAAGAAGGCCGAGAAGCAGATGAGATACCTTGACGTTGAAAATAAGGGGCAGATAGGGGAATCTGCTTGACAGCTGAATTAACTGACCGCGCTGAAATGGATCCGTCTGGAGGTACACAACTGAATGATGGCGTAAATTAGAACTGTGAATTCTGAGCTCCTAAGGAGACCGAAGAGGGGGCACGCAGCAGACGGGACCAGTCGACGGAACTTGAACACTAAAAGTGGAGGCCGAAGGGGAGCTGGAACTGACAGTTGAGGTAGCAGCTGGAACTGACGAACGTGTAAATCGACTGCTGGGGAAGCTCAGCACGCTTTGTGCTCCATTTACTGGAATGGAGGGCAGAGATGAGATGTTGACTATCCTATGTGTCAGTGAATACGGGATCGATCTGTGGTCTGCTACTATCATGTCTGCTTGAAATGGAAAAGGTGAACTCACATTGAGAGACTGGGTTTCACAACTCCAGTTATTCTCCTAGAGTGGAACTCCTTAACTCATAAACGAGACAGATTTCCAGTCTCACCGCGTCTCTCACCATGTATTAATGCTGTAATATTTGAGAGGATGTGTGGACATATAAATAGATTGCTGAGAAAGACAAGCACCTCGTATTTTTGATTAGATGGGGATTAGCATTAGCCATGACTGCGGAATGCTTCCACGGTCTGCGTATTGGAGGAAAGCGGAAGCGTTGGAAGATCTGGAGTAGTGCAGGTCCAGATTTAGACTGAACTAAAGCAACTTGCATGCTAGAACAGTGAGTAGAACTGAAGAGGGAGCAGAGATCTGCTGCAGGGAGGAGCAATTAACAGTAGAGGATGGGATCTGCTGGACGGTGCAGAGATCTGAGGAAGTAAACAAAGAAGTGCTGTCAATAATGAGCGGTGGTCTGCTGTAGGAAGAGATCTGCTGAAGCAGTGATCTGTTATTGTGAATGGTGGACTGCCATTGGTAGAGCGTGGTGGTCTGCTGCAGAACGCCGATATCTGCTGAAGCAGGGATCTGTAATAGTGAATGGTGGATTGCCATCGGTAGTGTGATGATCTGCTGTAGAGCACAGACATCTGCTGAATGCGGTGGATATTGGACTGTGAGTTAAACTGATTTAGATGAAGCCAGAGATGGAGAATACATAGAGCTGAGGCTGCTGTAGAACCTAAGAGGATGAAGAATCCGCTGCACTGAGGCTGTTGAAATATCTATAGATTTGGTCAGGAGCAGTCCGCCTCAAAGGGGCGGGGGGAGGGGGGTAAGAGTTGAAATTGAAGAATGTCATTTGATATAGATAGACGGAGGATGAGGCAGGAGGGGAACTCCCGAGAATCCATCCGAGTGAGAACTGCGGGAATAGATAGAAAAGCTGTAGTGTCCAAGCTTTGCAGCGAAACCAAACTGGTTTAATGTATAGAGAGAGAGCTTGTGGTATTATACTGCCATCCAGAGGTTATGATTGGAATTACATCATTGACCTGAGTGAATCAGGGTAGAATCTAAGAAGTTATTACGATTAAAATCCTTGTCTATGTAGAACAACATTTGCTTATTCCTTTAGATTTGAATAATAAATATTCTAGACATGTTTAGGACAGATAGTCATGAATAGAAATAAGTTAACGCAATATTTAGATGTCATGGTTCGGCGCGATGAATTCGTCTCTGCCAGTTGTGAAAGTGCAGCAACAGGAAGCCGGAAGATTGCGGTGCTGAGGCGCAGAGCACGCAGAGCCTGATGAAGCTGCCTGGTCACCATGACAACTTACCACTCCCCGCAGTCACTCAATGAGGGCGTTGCCGTGGTAACCATGGTCTGTGAGGCGCCGGTGGAAAAGTTACAGTACAATAGTGTAGTTGGAGAATGTTGTGACCAGTCGAGTCACGAGCCACCACTAGTTAAAAATTGAGTTTAGAATGGGCTGGATACGTCTTTAAAAGGTTGAACGTAGCTGATGGAGTTCCAGGGCAAGATCTTCTGATGAAACGGTAATTGTGCTGGCTCAGTGGGAGCGAGGGGAGGGGCGTCTGATTACAAGCGAGGAGTAAAGAAGGATTAAGCCGACAAAACTTCGTGGTAGAATTAAATAGAGCTAAGGTAAGGCAATCGCAGACAACGGGAATGTCGAAGGAGCTTGGAAGTTTAACGGAGGACCAGACTTTCTGATAAAGCTGCAGACAAGTTGAGTATTGAAGCTGCGCTTTGGATGGCTATGATGCCAAGGTGGAGACCGGATGGAACAGGAAAGAGTAACGTTGGAGCTCTTGGAGCCGAAAAGAGAAGCTGACTGAAAAGAAAGATCACCTGAGCAGGTAAGAAAATGATTGATAATATCTTGGCAGCGATGTGCAGAGAAACGACCTGCATGAGCGAGGCAACGAAGTTTAGATATTAGAGGTGAAGCACGAAACGACGGCGTCTGAGCGTTTGCTAAAAACGAAACACTAGACAGAAAAGGTGCAGGTGATCAGGTCTTAAATAGTAAATAGAACTAATTAACTGGAGATTAGAAAATTGAAAGATTAGAGATTAGCGGCCCCCCCAGCTCCACGCCCCCCGAACCTCGCAAGCTAACATTTAAATGTCTAAGAGACACAAATGGCAAAATCATAGATGAAGAAAAAAAAATAGCAAATATATTAAATGATTACTTTTCACAGGTTTTTACAAAGGAGGACACGGACAACATGCCCCACATGTCGACCTGTTCCTATCCAGTTTTAAATAACTTTAGCATAACAGAGGCAGAAGTGTTAAAGGGACTAGGAGCTCTTAAAATAAAACAAATCCCCTGGGCCGGATGAGATCCTCCCAATAGTACTCAAAG
>NW_026707950.1:0-17572 GCF_902713425.1 Acipenser ruthenus
ATCAAAAAATTGTGTTTTCTTGACATGTTAACCTGTAAGCTATTTCTAAAGCTTGGGCATCGGAAATTATGAAGAAAATAAAATTGGCCAAAATTTAATTTTTTTTCAACAGGTCCGGACCTGTCCACTTTTTCAGAAAAGGATGTGTCTAAATTTGGTAGTTTTGATCATCAAAAAATTGTGTTTTCTTGACACGTTAACCTGTAAGCTATTTCTAAAGCTCGGGCATCGAAAATTATGAAGAAATAAAATTGGCCAAAATTTTATTTTTTTCAACAGGTCCGGACCTGTCCACTTTTTCAGAAAAGGAGGTGTCTAAATTTGGGTAGTTTTGATCATCAAAAAATTGTGTTTTCTTGACATGTTAACCTGTAAGCTATTTCTAAAGCTCGGGCATCGAATTATGAAGAAATAAAATTGGCCAAAATTTATTTTTTTCAAAAGGTCCCGGACCTGTCCACTTTTTCAGAAAAGGAGGTGTCTAAATTTGGGTAGTTTTGATCATCAAAAAATTGTGTTTTCTTGACATGTTAACCTGTAAGCTATTTCTAAAGCTCGGGCATCGAAATTATGAAGAAATAAATTTGGCCAAAATTTAATTTTTTTCAACAGGTCCGGACCTGTCCACTTTTTCAGAAAAGTAGGTGTCTAAAATTTGGGTAGTTTTGATCATCAAAAAATTGTGTTTTCTTGACATAGTTAACCTGTAAGCTATTTCTAAAGCTCGGGCATCGAAATTATGATGAAATAAAATTGGCCAAAATTTAATTTTTTTTCAACAGGTCCGGACCTGTCCACTTTTTCAGAAAAGGAGGTGTCTAAATTTGGGTAGTTTTGATCATCAAAAAATTGTGTTTTCTTGACATGTTAACCTGTAAGCTATTTCTAAAGCTCGGGCATCGAAATTATGAAGAAATAAAATTGGCCAAAATTTAATTTTTTTCAACAGGTCCGGACCTGTCCACTTTTTCAGAAAAGGAGGTGTCTAAATTTGGGTAGTTTTGATCATCAAAAAATTGTGTTTTCTTGACATGTTAACCTGTAAGCTATTTCTAAAGCTCGGGCATCGAAATTATGAAGAAATAAAATTGGCCAAAATTTTATTTTTTTCAACAGGTCCGGACCTGTCCACTTTTTCAGAAAAGTAGGTGTCTAAATTTGGGTAGTTTTGATCATCAAAAAATTGTGTTTTCTTGACATGTTAACCTGTAAGCTATTTCTAAAGCTCGGGCATCGAAATTATGAAGAAATCAAATTGGCCAAAATTTATTTTTTTTCAACAGGTCCGGACCTGTCCACTTTTTCAGAAAAGGAGGTGTCTAAATTTGGGTAGTTTTGATCATCAAAAAATTGTGTTTTCTTGACATGTTAACCTGTAAGCTATTTCTAAAGCTCGGGCATCGAAATTATGAAGAAATAAAATTGGCCAAAATTTAATTTTTTTCAACAGGTCCGGACCTGTCCACTTTTTCAGAAAAGGAGGTGTCTAAATTTGGGTAGTTTTGATCATCAAAAAATTGTGTTTTCTTGACATGTTAACCTGTAAGCTATTTCTAAAGCTCGGGCATCGAAATTATGAAGAAATAAAATTGGCCAAAATTTATTTTTTTCAAAAGGTCCGGACCTGTCCACTTTTTCAGAAAAGGAGGTGTCTAAATTTGGGTAGTTTTGATCATCAAAAAATTGTGTTTTCTTGACATGTTAACCTGTAAGCTATTTCTAAAGCTCGGGCATCGAAATTATGAAGAAATAAAATTGGCCAAAATTTTATTTTTTTCAACAGGTCCGGACCTGTCCACTTTTTCAGAAAAGTAGGTGTCTAAATTTGGGTAGTATTGATCATCAAAAAATTGTGTTTTCTTGACATGTTAACCTGTTAGCTATTTCTAAAGCTCGGGCATCGAAATTATGAAGAAATAAAATTGGCCAAAATTTAATTTTTTTCAACAGGTCCGGACCTGTCCACCTTTTTCAGAAAAGGAGGTGTCTAAATTTGGGTAGTTTTGATCATCAAAAAATTGTGTTTTCTTGACATGTTAACCTGTAAGCTATTTCTAAAGCTCGGGCATCGAAATTATGAAGAAATAAAATTGGCCAAAATTTATTTTTTTTCAACAGGTCCGGACCTGTCCACTTTTCAGAAAAGGAGGTGTCTAAATTTGGGTAGTTTTGATCATCAAAAAATTGTGTTTTCTTGACATGTTAACCTGTAAGCTATTTCTAAAGCTCGGGCATCGAAATTATGAAGAAATAAAATTGGCCAAAATTTAATTTTTTTCAACAGGTCCGGACCTGTCCACTTTTTCAGAAAAGGAGGTGTTAAATTTGGGTAGTTTTGATCATCAAAAAATTGTGTTTTCTTGACATGTTAACCTGTAAGCTATTTCTAAAGCTCGGGCATCGAAATTATGAAGAAATAAAATTGGCCAAATTTAATTTTTTTCAACAGGTCCGGACCTGTCCACTTTTTCAGAAAAGGAGGTGTCTAAATTTGGGTAGTTTTGATCATCAAAAAAATTGTGTTTTCTTGAACATGTTAACCTGTAAGCTATTTCTAAAGCTCGGGCATCGAAATTATGAAGAAATAAAATTGGCCAAAATTTAATTTTTTTCAACCAGGTCCGGACCTGTCCACTTTTTCAGAAAAGGAGGTGTCTAAATTTGGTAGTTTTGATCATCAAAAAATTGTGTTTTCTTGACATGTTAACCTGTAAGCTATTTCTAAAGCTCGGGCATCGAAATTATGAAGAAATAAAATTGGCCAAAATTTAATTTTTTTCAACAGGTCCGGACCTGTCCACTTTTTCAGAAAAGGAGGTGTCTAAATTTGGGTAGTTTTGATCATCAAAAAATTGTGTTTTCTTGACATGTTAACCTGTAAGCTATTTCTAAAGCTCGGGCATCGAAATTATGACGAAATAAAATTGGCCAAAATTTAATTTTTTTCAAAAGGTCCGGACCTGTCCACTTTTTCAGAAAAGGATGTGTCTAAATTTGGGTAGTTTTGATCATCAAAAAATTGTGTTTTCTTG
This sequence comes from Acipenser ruthenus, assembly GCF_902713425.1. NCBI lineage: Eukaryota > Metazoa > Chordata > Actinopteri > Acipenseriformes > Acipenseridae > Acipenser > Acipenser ruthenus. Next base: position 3,033 of record NW_026707950.1, read on the forward strand.
ACATGTTAACCTGTAAGCTATTTCTAAAGCTCGGGCATCGAAATTATGAAGAAATAAAATTGGCCAAAATTTAATTTTTTTCAACAGTTCCGGACCTGTCCACTTTTTCAGAAAAGGAGGTGTCTAAATTTGGGTAGTTTTGATCATCAAAAAATTGTGTTTTCTTGACATGTTAACCTGTAAGCTATTTCTAAAGCTCGGGCATCGAAATTATGAAGAAATAAAATTGGCCAAAATTTATTTTTTTCAAAAGGTCCGGACCTGTCCACTTTTTCAGAAAAGGAGGTGTCTAAATTTGGGTAGTTTTGATCATCAAAAAATTGTGTTTTCTTGACATGTTAACCTGTAAGCTATTTCTAAAGCTTGGGCATCGAAATTATGAAGAAATAAAATTGGCCAAAATTTAATTTTTTTCAACAGGTCCGGACCTGTCCACTTTTTCAGAAAAGGATGTGTCTAAATTTGGGTAGTTTTGATCATCAAAAAATTGTGTTTTCTTGACACGTTAACCTGTAAGCTATTTCTAAAGCTCGGGCATCGAAATTATGAAGAAATAAAATTGGCCAAAATTTTATTTTTTTCAACAGGTCCGGACCTGTCCACTTTTTCAGAAAAGGAGGTGTCTAAATTTGGGTAGTTTTGATCATCAAAAAATTGTGTTTTCTTGACATGTTAACCTGTAAGCTATTTCTAAAGCTCGGGCATCGAAATTATGAAGAAATAAAATTGGCCAAAATTTATTTTTTTCAAAAGGTCCGGACCTGTCCACTTTTTCAGAAAAGGAGGTGTCTAAATTTGGGTAGTTTTGATCATCAAAAAATTGTGTTTTCTTGACATGTTAACCTGTAAGCTATTTCTAAAGCTCGGGCATCGAAATTATGAAGAAATAAAATTGGCCAAAATTTAATTTTTTTCAACAGGTCCGGACCTGTCCACTTTTTCAGAAAAGTAGGTGTCTAAATTTGGGTAGTTTTGATCATCAAAAAATTGTGTTTTCTTGACATGTTAACCTGTAAGCTATTTCTAAAGCTCGGGCATCGAAATTATGAAGAAATAAAATTGGCCAAAATTTAATTTTTTTCAAAAGGTCCGGACCTGTCCACTTTTTCAGAAAAGGATGTGTCTAAATTTGGGTAGTTTTGATCATCAAAAAATTGTGTTTTCTTGACATGTTAACCTGTAAGCTATTTCTAAAGCTCGGGCATCGAAATTATGAAGAAATAAAATTGGCCAAAATTTAATTTTTTTCAACAGGTCCGGACCTGTCCACTTTTTCAGAAAAGGAGGTGTCTAAATTTGGGTAGTTTTGATCATCAAAAAATTGTGTTTTCTTGACATGTTAACCTGTAAGCTATTTCTAAAGCTCGGGCATCGAAATTATGAAGAAATAAAATTGGCCAAAATTTTATTTTTTTCAACAGGTCCGGACCTGTCCACTTTTTCAGAAAAGTAGGTGTCTAAATTTGGGTAGTATTGATCATCAAAAAATTGTGTTTTCTTGACATGTTAACCTGTAAGCTATTTCTAAAGCTCGGGCATCGAAATTATGAAGAAATAAAATTGGCCAAAATTTAATTTTTTTCAACAGGTCCGGACCTGTCCACTTTTTCAGAAAAGGAGGTGTCTAAATTTGGGTAGTTTTGATCATCAAAAAATTGTGTTTTCTTGACATGTTAACCTGTAAGCTATTTCTAAAGCTCGGGCATCGAAATTATGAAGAAATAAAATTGGCCAAAATTTAATTTTTTTCAACAGGTCCGGACCTGTCCACTTTTTCAGAAAAGGAGGTGTCTAAATTTGGGTAGTTTTGATCATCAAAAAATTGTGTTTTCTTGACATGTTAACCTGTAAGCTATTTCTAAAGCTCGGGCATCGAAATTATGAAGAAATAAAATTGGCCAAAATTTTATTTTTTTCAACAGGTCCGGACCTGTCCACTTTTTCAGAAAAGTAGGTGTCTAAATTTGGGTAGTATTGATCATCAAAAAATTGTGTTTTCTTGACATGTTAACCTGTAAGCTATTTCTAAAGCTCGGGCATCGAAATTATGAAGAAATAAAATTGGCCAAAATTTAATTTTTTTCAACAGGTCCGGACCTGTCCACTTTTTCAGAAAAGGAGGTGTCTAAATTTGGGTAGTTTTGATCATCAAAAAATTGTGTTTTCTTGACATGTTAACCTGTAAGCTATTTCTAAAGCTCGGGCATCGAAATTATGAAGAAATAAAATTGGCCAAAATTTAATTTTTTTCAACAGGTCCGGACCTGTCCACTTTTTCAGAAAAGGAGGTGTCTAAATTTGGGTAGTTTTGATCATCAAAAAATTGTGTTTTCTTGACATGTTAACCTGTAAGCTATTTCTAAAGCTCGGGCATCGAAATTATGAAGAAATAAAATTGGCCAAAATTTAATTTTTTTCAACAGGTCCGGACCTGTCCACTTTTTCAGAAAAGGAGGTGTCTAAATTTGGGTAGTTTTGATCATCAAAAAATTGTGTTTTCTTGACATGTTAACCTGTAAGCTATTTCTAAAGCTCGGGCATCGAAATTATGAAGAAATAAAATTGGCCAAAATTTTATTTTTTTCAACAGGTCCGGACCTGTCCACTTTTTCAGAAAAGTAGGTGTCTAAATTTGGGTAGTTTTGATCATCAAAAAATTGTGTTTTCTTGACATGTTAACCTGTAAGCTATTTCTAAAGCTCGGGCATCGAAATTATGAAGAAATCAAATTGGCCAAAATTTATTTTTTTTCAACAGGTCCGGACCTGTCCACTTTTTCAGAAAAGGAGGTGTCTAAATTTGGTTAGTTTTGATCATCAAAAAATTGTGTTTTCTTGACATGTTAACCTGTAAGCTATTTCTAAAGCTCGGGCATCGAAATTATGAAGAAATAAAATTGGCCAAAATTTATTTTTTTTCAACAGGTCCGGACCTGTCCACTTTTTCAGAAAAGTAGGTGTCTAAATTTGGGTAGATTTGATCATCAAAAAATTGTGTTTTCTTGACATGTTAACCTGTAAGCTATTTCTAAAGTTCGGGCATCGAAATTATGAAGAAATAAAATTGGCCATAATTTATTTTTTTCAACAGGTCCGGACCTGTCCACTTTTTCAGAAAAGGAGGTGTCTAAATTTGGGTAGTTTTGATCATCAAAAAATTGTGTTTTCTTGACATGTTAACCTGTAAGCTATTTCTAAAGCTCGGGCATCGAAATTATGAAGAAATAAAATTGGCCAAAATTTAATTTTTTCAAAAGGTCCGGACCTGTCCACTTTTTCAGAAAAGGAGGTGTCTAAATTTGGGTAGTTTTGATCATCAAAAAATTGTGTTTTCTTGACATGTTAACCTGTAAGCTATTTCTAAAGCTCGGGCATCGAAATTATGAAGAAATAAAATTGGCCATAATTTATTTTTTTCAACAGGTCCGGACCTGTCCACTTTTTCAGAAAAGGAGGTGTCTATTTGGGTAGTTTTGATCATCAAAAAATTGTGTTTTCTTGACATGTTAACCTGTAAGCTATTTCTAAAGCTCGGGCATCGAAATTATGAAGAAATAAAATTGGCCAAAATTTATTTTTTTTCAACAGGTCCGGACCTGTCCACTTTTTCAGAAAAGGAGGTGTCTAAATTTGGGTAGTTTTGATCATCAATAAATTGTGTTTTCTTGACATGTTAACCTGTAAGCTATTTCTAAAGCTCGGGCATCGAAATTATGAAGAAATAAAATTGGCCAAAATTTAATTTTTTTCAACAGGTCCGGACCTGTCCACTTTTTCAGAAAAGGAGAAATTTGGGTAGTTTTGATCATCAAAAAATTGTGTTTTCTTGACATGTTAACCTGTAAGCTATTTCTAAAGCTCGGGCATCGAAATTATGAAGAAATAAAATTGGCCAAAATTTATTTTTTTTCAACAGGTCCGGACCTGTCCACTTTTTCAGAAAAGGAGGTGTCTAAATTTGGGTAGTTTTGATCATCAAAAAATTGTGTTTTCTTGACATGTCAACCTGTAAGCTATTTCTAAAGCTCGGGCATCGAAATTATGAAGAAATAAAATTGGCCAAAATTTATTTTTTTTCAACAGGTCCGGACCTGTCCACTTTTTCAGAAAAGTAGGTGTCTAAATTTGGGTAGATTTGATCATCAAAAAATTGTGTTTTCTTGACATGTTAACCTGTAAGCTATTTCTAAAGTTCGGGCATCGAAATTATGAAGAAATAAAATTGGCCAAAATTTAATTTTTTTCAACAGGTCCGGACCTGTCCACTTTTTCAGAAAAGTAGGTGTCTAAATTTGGGTAGTTTTGATCATCAAAAAATTGTGTTTTCTTGACATGTTAACCTGTAAGCTATTTCTAAAGCTCGGGCATCGAAATTATGAAGAAATAAAATTGGCCAAAATTTATTTTTTTTCAACAGGTCCGGACCTGTCCACTTTTTCAGAAAAGTAGGTGTCTAAATTTGGGTAGTTTTGATCATCAAAAAATTGTGTTTTCTTGACATGTTAACCTGTAAGCTATTTCTAAAGCTCGGGCATCGAAATTATGAAGAAATAAAATTGGCCAAAATTTATTTTTTTCAAAAGGTCCAGACCTGTCCACTTTTTCAGAAAAGGAGGTGTCTAAATTTGGGTAGTTTTGATCATCAAAAAATTGTGTTTTCTTGACATGTTAACCTGTAAGCTATTTCTAAAGCTCGGGCATCGAAATTATGAAGAAATAAAATTGGCCAAAATTTATTTTTTTTCAACAGGTCCGGACCTGTCCACTTTTTCAGAAAAGGAGGTGTCTAAATTTGGGTAGTTTTGATCATCAAAAAATTGTGTTTTCTTGACATGTTAACCTGTAAGCTATTTCTAAAGCTCGGGCATCGAAATTATGAAGAAATAAAATTGGCCAAAATTTAATTTTTTTCAACAGGTCCGGACCTGTCCACTTTTTCAGAAAAGGAGGTGTCTAAATTTGGGTAGTTTTGATCATCAAAAAATTGTGTTTTCTTGACATGTTAACCTGTAAGCTATTTCTAAAGCTCGGGCATCGAAATTATGAAGAAATAAAATTGGCCAAAATTTATTTTTTTTCAACAGGTCCGGACCTGTCCACTTTTTCAGAAAAGTAGGTGTCTAAATTTGGGTAGTTTTGATCATCAAAAAATTGTGTTTTCTTGACATGTTAACCTGTAAGCTATTTCTAAAGCTCGGGCATCGAAATTATGAAGAAATAAAATTGGCCAAAATTTAATTTTTTTCAACAGGTCCGGACCTGTCCACTTTTTCAGAAAAGGAGGTGTCTAAATTTGGGTAGTTTTGATCATCAAAAAATTGTGTTTTCTTGACATGTTAACCTGTAAGCTATTTCTAAAGCTCGGGCATCGAAATTATGAAGAAATAAAATTGGCCAAAATTTATTTTTTTTCAACAGGTCCGGACCTGTCCACTTTTTCAGAAAAGGAGGTGTCTAAATTTGGGTAGTTTTGATCATCAAAAAATTGTGTTTTCTTGACATGTTAACCTGTAAGCTATTTCTAAAGCTCGGGCATCGAAATTATGAAGAAATAAAATTGGCCAAAATTTATTTTTTTTCAACAGGTCCGGACCTGTCCACTTTTTCAGAAAAGGAGGTGTCTAAATTTGGGTAGTTTTGATCATCAAAAAATTGTGTTTTCTTGACATGTTAACCTGTAAGCTATTTCTAAAGCTCGGGCATCGAAATTATGAAGAAATAAAATTGGCCAAAATTTATTTTTTTCAAAAGGTCCGGACCTGTCCACTTTTTCAGAAAAGGAGGTGTCTAAATTTGGGCAGTTTTGATCATCAAAAAATTGTGTTTTCTTGACATGTTAACCTGTAAGCTATTTCTAAAGCTCGGGCATCGAAATTATGAAGAAATAAAATTGGCCAAAATTTATTTTTTTTCAACAGGTCCGGACCTGTCCACTTTTTCAGAAAAGTAGGTGTCTAAATTTGGGTAGTTTTGATCATCAAAAAATTGTGTTTTCTTGACATGTTAACCTGTAAGCTATTTCTAAAGCTTGGGCATCGAAATTATGAAGAAATAAAATTGGCCAAAATTTATTTTTTTTCAACAGGTCCGGACCTGTCCACTTTTTCAGAAAATGAGGTGTCTAAATTTGGGTAGTTTTGATCATCAAAAAATTGTGTTTTCTTGACATGTTAACCTGTAAGCTATTTCTAAAGCTTGGGCATTGAAATTATGAAGAAATAAAATTGGCCAAAATTTAATTTTTTTCAACAGGTCCGGACCTGTCCACTTTTTCAGAAAAGTAGGTGTCTAAATTTGGGTAGTTTTGATCATCAAAAAATTGTGTTTTCTTGACATGTTAACCTGTAAGCTATTTCTAAAGCTCGGGCATCGAAATTATGAAGAAATAAAATTGGCCAAAATTTATTTTTTTTCAACAGGTCCGGACCTGTCCACTTTTTCAGAAAAGTAGGTGTCTAAATTTGGGTAGTTTTGATCATCAAAAAATTGTGTTTTCTTGACATGTTAACCTGTAAGCTATTTCTAAAGCTCGGGCATCGAAATTATGAAGAAATAAAATTGGCCAAAATTTATTTTTTTCAAAAGGTCCAGACCTGTCCACTTTTTCAGAAAAGGAGGTGTCTAAATTTGGGTAGTTTTGATCATCAAAAAATTGTGTTTTCTTGACATGTTAACCTGTAAGCTATTTCTAAAGCTCGGGCATCGAAATTATGAAGAAATAAAATTGGCCAAAATTTATTTTTTTTCAACAGGTCCGGACCTGTCCACTTTTTCAGAAAAGGAGGTGTCTAAATTTGGGTAGTTTTGATCATCAAAAAATTGTGTTTTCTTGACATGTTAACCTGTAAGCTATTTCTAAAGCTCGGGCATCGAAATTATGAAGAAATAAAATTGGCCAAAATTTAATTTTTTTCAACAGGTCCGGACCTGTCCACTTTTTCAGAAAAGGAGGTGTCTAAATTTGGGAAGTTTTGATCATCAAAAAATTGTGTTTTCTTGACATGTTAACCTGTAAGCTATTTCTAAAGCTCGGGCATCGAAATTATGAAGAAATAAAATTGGCCAAAATTTATTTTTTTTCAACAGGTCCGGACCTGTCCACTTTTTCAGAAAAGGAGGTGTCTAAATTTGGGTAGTTTTGATCATCAAAAAATTGTGTTTTCTTGACATGTTAACCTGTAAGCTATTTCTAAAGCTCGGGCATCGAAATTATGAAGAAATAAAATTGGCCAAAATTTAATTTTTTTCAACAGGTCCGGACCTGTCCACTTTTTCAGAAAAGGAGGTGTCTAAATTTGGGTAGTTTTGATCATCAAAAAATTGTGTTTTCTTGACATGTTAACCTGTAAGCTATTTCTAAAGCTCGGGCATCGAAATTATGAAGAAATAAAATTGGCCAAAATTTATTTTTTTTCAACAGGTCCGGACCTGTCCACTTTTTCAGAAAAGGAGGTGTCTAAATTTGGGTAGTTTTGATCATCAAAAAATTGTGTTTTCTTGACATGTTAACCTGTAAGCTATTTCTAAAGCTCGGGCATCGAAATTATGAAGAAATAAAATTGGCCAAAATTTATTTTTTTTCAACAGGTCCGGACCTGTCCACTTTTTCAGAAAAGTAGGTGTCTAAATTTGGGTAGTTTTGATCATCAAAAAATTGTGTTTTCTTGACATGTTAACCTGTAAGCTATTTCTAAAGCTTGGGCATCGAAATTATGAAGAAATAAAATTGGCCAAAATTTATTTTTTTTCAACAGGTCCGGACCTGTCCACTTTTTCAGAAAATGAGGTGTCTAAATTTGGGTAGTTTTGATCATCAAAAAATTGTGTTTTCTTGACATGTTAACCTGTAAGCTATTTCTAAAGCTTGGGCATTGAAATTATGAAGAAATAAAATTGGCCAAAATTTAATTTTTTTCAACAGGTCCGGACCTGTCCACTTTTTCAGAAAAGGAGGTGTCTAAATTTGGGTAGTTTTGATCATCAAAAAATTGTGTTTTCTTGACATGTTAACCTGTAAGCTATTTCTAAAGCTCGGGCATCGAAATTATGAAGAAATAAAATTGGCCAAAATTTAATTTTTTTCAACAGGTCCGGACCTGTCCACTTTTTCAGAAAAGGAGGTGTCTGAATTTGGGTAGTTTTGATCATCAAAAAATTGTGTTTTCTTGACATGTTAACCTGTAAGCTATTTCTAAAGCTCGGGCATCGAAATTATGAAGAAATAAAATTGGCCAAAATTTATTTTTTTCAAAAGGTCCGGACCTGTCCACTTTTTCAGAAAAGGAGGTGTCTAAATTTGGGTAGTTTTGATCATCAAAAAATTGTGTTTTCTTGACATGTTAACCTGTAAGCTATTTCTAAAGCTCGGGCATCGAAATTATGAAGAAATAAAATTGGCCAAAATTTATTTTTTTTCAACAGGTCCGGACCTGTCCACTTTTTCAGAAAAGTAGGTGTCTAAATTTGGGTAGTTTTGATCATCAAAAAATTGTGTTTTCTTGACATGTTAACCTGTAAGCTATTTCTAAAGCTTGGGCATCGAAATTATGAAGAAATAAAATTGGCCAAAATTTATTTTTTTTCAACAGGTCCGGACCTGTCCACTTTTTCAGAAAATGAGGTGTCTAAATTTGGGTAGTTTTGATCATCAAAAAATTGTGTTTTCTTGACATGTTAACCTGTAAGCTATTTCTAAAGCTCGGGCATTGAAATTATGAAGAAATAAAATTGGCCAAAATTTAATTTTTTTCAACAGGTCCGGACCTGTCCACTTTTTCAGAAAAGGAGGTGTCTAAATTTGGGTAGTTTTGATCATCAAAAAAATGTGTTTTCTTGACATGTTAACCTGTAAGCTATTTCTAAAGCTTGGGCATCGAAATTATGAAGAAATAAAATTGGCCAAAATTTAATTTTTTTCAACAGGTCCGGACCTGTCCACTTTTTCAGAAAAGGAGGTGTCTAAATTTGGGTAGTTTTGATCATCAAAAAATTGGTGTTTTCTTGACATGTTAACCTGTAAGCTATTTCTAAAGCTCGGGCATCGAAATTATGAAGAAATAAAATTGGCCAAAATTTAATTTTTTTCAACAGGTCCGGACCTGTCCACTTTTTCAGAAAAGGAGGTGTATAAATTTGGGTAGTTTTGATCATCAAAAAATGGTGTTTTCTTGACATGTTAACCTGTAAGCTATTTCTAAGCTCGGGCATCGAAATTATGAAGAAATAAATTGGCCAAAATTTATTTTTTTTTCAACAGGTCCGGACCTGTCCACTTTTTCAGAAAAGGAGGTGTCTAAATTTGGGTAGTTTTGATCATCAAAAAATGTGTTTTCTTGACATGTTACCTGTAAGCTATTTCTAAAGCTCGGGCATCGAAATTATGAAGAAATAAAATTGGGCCAAAATTTATTTTTTTCAACAGGGTCCGGACCTGTCCACTTTTTCAGAAAAGTAGGTGTCTAAATTTGGGTTAGTTTTGATCATCAAAAAATTGTGTTTTCTTGACATGTTAACCTGTAAGCTATTTCTAAAGCTCGGGCATCGAAATTATGAAGAAATAAAATTGGCCAAAATTTATTTTTTTTCAACAGGTCCGGACCTGTCCACTTTTTCAGAAAAGGAGGTGTCCTAAATTTGGGTAGTTTTGATCATCAAAAAATTGTGTTTTCTTGACATGTTAACCTGTAAGCTATTTCTAAAGCTCGGGGCATCGAAATTATGAAGAAATAAAATTGGCCAAAATTTATTTTTTTCAACAGGTCCGGACCTGTCCACTTTTTCAGAAAAGGAGGTGTCTAAATTTGGGTAGTTTTGATCATCAAAAAATTGTGTTTTCTTGACATGTTAACCTGTAAGCTATTTCTAAAGCTCGGGCATCGAAATTATGAAAGAAATAAATTGGCCAAAATTTTATTTTTTTCAACAGGTCCCGGACCTGTCCACTTTTTCAGAAAAGTAGGTGTCTAAATTTGGGTAGTTTTGATCATCAAAAAATTGTGTTTTCTTGACATGTTAACCTGTAAGCTATTTCTAAAGCTCGGGCAATCGAAATTATGAAGAAATAAAATTGGCCAAAATTTAATTTTTTTTCAACAGGTCCGGACCTGTCACACTTTTTCAGAAAAGGAGGTGTCTAAATTTGGGTAGTTTTGATCATCAAAAAATTGTGTTTTCTTGACATGTTAACCTGTAAGCTAATTTCTAAAGCTCGGGCATCGAAATTATGAAGAAATAAAATTGCCAAAATTTAATTTTTTTCAACAGGTCCGGACCTGTCCACTTTTTCAGAAAAGTAGGTGTCTAAATTTGGGTAGTTTTGATCATCAAAAAATTGTGTTTTCTTGACATGTTAACCTGTAAGCTATTTCTAAAGCTCGGGCATCGAAATTATGAAGAAATAAAATTGGCCAAAATTTATATTTTTTCAACAGGTCCGGACCTGTCCACTTTTTCAGAAAGGAGGTGTCTAAATTTGGGTAGTTTTGATCATCAAAAAATTGTGTTTTCTTGACATGTTAACCTGTAAGCTATTTCTAAAGCTCGGGCATCGAAATTATGAAGAAATAAAATTGGCCAAAATTTGTATTTTTTCAACAGGTCCGGACCCTGTCCACTTTTTCAGAAAAGTAGGTGTCTAAATTTGGGTAGTTTTGATCATCAAAAAATTGTGTTTTCTTGACATGTTAACCTGTAAGCTATTTCTAAAGCTCGGGCATCGAAATTATGAAGAAATAAAATTGGCCAAAATTTATTTTTTTCAACAGGTCCGGACCTGTCCACTTTTTCAGAAAAGGAGGTGTCTAAATTTGGGTAGTTTTGATCATCAAAAAATTGTGTTTTCTTGACATGTTAACCTGTAAGCTATTTCTAAAGCTCGGGCATCGAAATTATGAAGAAATAAAATTGGCCAAATTTTATTTTTTTCAACAGGTCCGGACCTGTCCACTTTTTCAGAAAAGTAGGTGTCTAAATTTGGGTAGTTTTGATCATCAAAAAAATTGTGTTTTCTTGACATGTTAACCTGTAAGCTATTCTAAAGCTCGGGCATCGAAATTATGAAGAAATAAAATTGGCCAAAATTTATTTTTTTCAACAGGTCCGGACCTGTCCACTTTTTCAGAAAAGGAGGTGTCTAAATTTGGGTAGTTTTGATCATCAAAAAATTGTGTTTTTCTTGACATGTTAACCTGTAAGCTATTTCTAAAGCTCGGGCATCGAAATTATGAAGAAATAAAATTGGCCAAATTTTATTTTTTTCAACAGGTCCGGACCTGTCCACTTTTTCAGAAAAGTAGGTGTCTAAATTTGGGGTAGTTTTGATCATCAAAAAATTGTGTTTTCTTGACATGTTAACCTGTAAGCTATTTCTAAAGCTCGGGCATTCGAAATTATGAAGAAATAAAATTGGCCAAAATTTATTTTTTTCAAAAGGTCCGGACCTGTCCACTTTTTCAGAAAAGGAGGTGTCTAAATTTGGGTAGTTTTGATCATCAAAAAATTGTGTTTTCTTGACATGTTAACCTGTAAGCTATATCTAAGCTCGGGCATCGAAATTATGAAGAAATAAAATTGGCCAAAATTTATTTTTTTCAAAAGGTCCGGACCTGTCCACTTTTTCAGAAAAGGAGGTGTCTAAATTTGGGTAGTTTTGATCATCAAAAAATTGTGTTTTCTTGACATGTTAACCTGTAAGCTATTTCTAAAGCTCGGGCATCGAATTATGAAGAAATAAAATTGGCCAAAATTTATTTTTTTCAAAAGGTCCGGACCTGTCCACTTTTTCAGAAAAGTAGGTGTCTAAATTTGGGTAGTTTTGATCATCAAAAAATGGTGTTTTCTTGACATGTTAACCTGTAAGCTATTTCTAAAGCTCGGGCATCGAAATTATGAAGAAATAAAATTGGCCAAAATTTATTTTTTTTCAACAGGTCCGGACCTGTCCACTTTTTCAGAAAAGGAGGTGTCTAAATTTGGGTAGTTTTGATCATCAAAAAATTGTGTTTTCTTGACTTGTTAACCTGTAAGCTATTTCTAAAGCTCGGGCATCGAAATTATGAAGAAATATAATAATTGGCCAAAATTTTATTTTTTCAACAGGTCCGGACCTGTCCACTTTTTCAGAAAAGGAGGTGTCTAAATTTTGGGTAGTTTTGATCATCAAAAAATTGTGTTTTCTTGACATGTTAACCTGTAAGCTATTTCTAAAGCTCGGGCATCGAAATATGAAGAAATAAAATTGGCCAAAATTTTATTTTTTTTCAACAGGTCCGGACCTGTCCACTTTTTCAGAAAAGTAGGTGTCTAAATTTGGGTAGTTTTGATCATCAAAAAATTGTGTTTTCTTGACATGTTAACCTGTAAGCTATTTCTAAAGCTCGGGCATCGAAATTATGAAGAAATAAAATTGGCCAAAATTTATTTTTTTTCAACAGTCCGGACCTGTCCACTTTTTCAGAAAAGGAGGTGTCTAAATTTGGGTAGTTTTGATCATCAAAAAAATTGTGTTTTCTTGACATGTTACCTGTAAGCTATTTCTAAAGCTCGGGCATCGAAATTATGAAGAAATAAAATTGGCCAAAATTTATTTTTTTTCAACAGGTCCGGACCTGTCCACTTTTTCAGAAAAGGATGGTGTCTAAATTTGGGTAGTTTTGATCATCAAAAAATTGTGTTTTCTTGACATGTTAACCTGTAAGCTATTTCTAAAGCTCGGGCATCGAAATTATGAAGAAATAAAATTGGCCAAAATTTTATTTTTTTCAACAGGTCCGGACCTGTCCACTTTTTCAGAAAAGTAGGTGTCTAAATTTGGGTAGTTTTGATCATCAAAAAATTGTGTTTTTCCTTGACATGTTAACCTGTAAGCTATTTCTAAAGCTCGGGCATCGAAATTATGAAGAAATATAATTGGCCAAAATTTATTTTTTTTTCAACAGGTCCGGACCTGTCCACTTTTTCAGAAAGGAGGTGTCTAAATTTGGGTAGTTTTGATCATCAAAAAATTGTGTTTTCTTGACATGTTAACCTGTAAGCTATTTCTAAAGCTCGGGCATCGAAATTATGAAGAAATAAAATTGGCCAAAATTTATTTTTTTTCAACAGGTCCGGACCTGTCCACTTTTTCAGAAAAGGAGGTGTCTAAATTGGGTAGTTTTGATCATCAAAAAATTGTGTTTTCTTGACATGTTAACCTGTAAGCTATTTCTAAAGCTCGGTCCATCGAAATTATGAAGAAATAAAATTGGCCAAAATTTATTTTTTTCAACAGGTCCGGACCTGTCCACTTTTCAGAAAAGGAGGTGTCTAAATTTGGGTAGTTTTGATCATCAAAAAATTGTGTTTTCTTGACATGTTAACCTGTAAGCTATTTCTAAAGCTCGGGCATCGAAATTATGAAGAAATAAAATTGGCCAAAATTTTATTTTTTTTCAACAGGTCCGGACCTGTCCACTTTTTCAGAAAAGGAGGTGTCTAAATTTGGGTAGTTTTGATCATCAAAAAATTGTGTTTTCTTGACATGTTAACCTGTAAGCTATTTCTAAAGCTCGGGCATCGAAATTATGAAGAAATAAAATTGCCAAAATTTATTTTTTTCAAAGGTCCGGACCTGTCCACTTTTTCAGAAAAGGAGGTGTCTAAATTTGGGTAGTTTTGATCATCAAAAAATTGTGTTTTCTTGGACATGTTAACCTGTAAGCTATTTCTAAAGCTCGGGCATCGAAATTATGAAGAAATAAAATTGGCCAAAAATTTAATTTTTTTCAACAGGTCCGGACCTGTCCACTTTTTCAGAAAGTAGGTGTCTAAATTTGGGTAGTTTTGATCATCAAAAAATTGTGTTTTCTTGACATGTTAACCTGTAAGCTATTTCTAAAGCTCGGGCATCGAAATTATGAAGAAATAAAATTGGGCCAAATTTTTATTTTTTTCAACAGGTCCGGACCTGTCCACTTTTTCAGAAAAGGAGGTGTCTAAATTTGGGTAGTTTTGATCATCAAAAAAATTGTGTTTTCTTGACATGTTAACCTGTAAGCTATTTCTAAAGCTCGGGCATCGAAATTATGAAGAAATAAAATTGGCCAAAATTTAATTTTTTCAACAGGTCCGGACCTGTCCACTTTTTCAGAAAAAGGAGGTGTCTAAATTTGGGTAGTTTTGATCATCAAAAAATTGTGTTTTCTTGACATGTTAACCTGTTAAGCTATTTCTAAAGCTCGGGCATCGAAATTTATGAAGAAATAAAATTGGCCAAAATTTAATTTTTTTCAACAGGTCCGGACCTGTCCACTTTTTCAGAAAAGTAGGTGTCTAAATTTGGGTAGTTTTGATCATCAAAAAATTGTGTTTTTCTGACATGTTAACCTGTAAGCTATTTCTAAAGCTCGGGCCATCGAAATTATGAAGAAATAAAATTGGCCAAAATTTTATTTTTTTCAACAGGTCCGGACCTGTCCACTTTTTCAGAAAAAGTAGGTGTCTAAATTTGGGTAGTTTTGATCATCAAAAAATTGTGTTTTCTTGACTTGTTAACATGTAGAGCAA
>NW_026707951.1:0-17567 GCF_902713425.1 Acipenser ruthenus
ACTCCTGCACAGTCTGCACTACAAGAAGAGAACTTAGACCAGTTGGTTAACTGGCAGTCATTCTGGCAAGGCAGTTGGCATGGTTGAGTAATAGGAGGCATAAATCTGCAATTCTTCAAGCACTCGCCAATGTCAGCTTGTCCACCATCTTGCTTGCGACAGGATATTGCTGCAGACAATCAAATATGACAGTCATTGTTCACACAATATTAAAAAAAGAACAACATGCATGTAATCCATTTTGTTTATCTATTCTGAAGGGGTATGGCATCTTCTAATGGGTGGAATCACCCCCATATTTGCACACTGTCTTGATGTGTAGCCCGGTCTATTCAATGGGCCTAAATGTACTGGTTTTAGCATAGAGTTTTACAGATTCACTAGAATGGAATATCAGTGTCCTTAACACAAAATAGGTAGCCCATTGAGAGGATCTAACCTGGTTCTCTATGCTGAGAGAGCTACAATATAGTAGATACAGTGTATTTGCAGAGAAGACAGAAGCAACTTTATATTACTTTATCATTTTACTCAAGTCAGAATCTTGCTCTTATTGTATTACTTGTATTGTAACACTTGAAATGTATTTGCTTACGATTGTAAGTCGCCCTGGATAAGGGCGTCTGCTAAGAAATAAATAATAATAATAATAATAATAATAATTATACTGGCAAGTGTTCATTACTTTGTAGCCTGAAAAAATGCCAACGCATGAGTCAACATCAGGCTAAGGTATAATCATGGCTATGGTATAGCTTCCAAAGCAAGAAGTCCAGGAATATAATGCTCAATCAAACATTGACAATGCTCATTTACAGTGCGTCTCCCATGGTTACCTAGAATTAAAATTAGTTAGAGGGCCATTCCATGAAAATGTTATGTTTAATCCATTAATAAGTGATCAATATTGGACTAATGATAATCCAATGTAACAAACTTTACATTTCCATGGACTGGTCTTTTCACTAATTTTAGTGCAGAAGAGAAACAGGGATCTGAGAATTTAAATTACCATATATGCCTAAAGTAAACTTTAAAAATAATTGTGATACATTTAATAGTTTGTTGTTGTGCTATTAGTTAAAACAGCAGGAGTCTTGGAATAATAAAACCATCCAGTACATCACTGGAAAGCTATAGCGTATTAAGCAAATAGTAAAAAATATATATATACACTAAACATCCTGATAATTGCAAAAAAAAAAAAAAAAACAGTACATGCCTCAAGATGCTCCACTGACCTCATATATCGAACACCTGCACACAACACTGAATAATTTATTATGCCTATTATCATAATATATGTTGTGTTTCTTGCACCCTTAAACGAAACACACACAAGACCATTTTCTTCTTTACTACTTTTTTTTGCACCAGTCCAAGTTAAGTGTTTAATAAAGCAATACGTATTATTTATTTAATACGTAAAAACAATACACTCTTTTCTACTCACGGAGAGGTTTGCGTGGAGCAGTGTCTCTTTCAGTGATGGTAAAGCTTTTTATATACATCTTCTTGTATTTCTTATCTTTGTAGTAAGTTACGACTACAGTACATTTTTATTTTGAAGTCCATGGACATACTCACACGTCATCTGTGACGTCACCTACTTCTGTTCAAATTATTCATTTCTTAAAGGCACAGTGCACAATGCAGCACGATGCTGCAGATATCGTGGAAACGAAGTAATTGCCAAGTGTGTGTGTGTGTGTGTGTGTGTGTGTGTGTGTGTGTTTTCTTTCAAACTCGTGTCCAATTATTATTATTATTATTATTATTATTATTATTATTATTATTATTATTATTATTATTAGTAGTAGTAGTATTAATAAACATATTTTTATTATTTTTACTACCGGTACTTGTAGTAGTTGTATGTAATAGCATTCACTGATATTCAAACGAAACAGTAGTACAACACCGATTTTTTAAATACCGGCTGGGGATTGGTCAACAGCTGTTTTCATGTTGCTTTCGGCAGTCCCTCCTACTCCTGCAAAACTTCTCTCTGCCCCTTTTGTGGATTGGAAATGGCTAGTTTTGGTTTCGGTTTTGTATTATGCTACTATCATGCATTATGCACTTTCCACTGTATTTAATGTATTATGCATTGTTTTTTTTTTTACTGTATATCATGCATTATGCATTTCTCTGTATTTAAAGTATTATGGATTTTCTTGTTGTTACTGCATCTTGTAAAGCGCTTTGTGATGGTGGTCCACTATGAAATGCGCTATATAAAATAAAGATTGATTGATAAAGAAAATGTGATATGGAAACTCTTTCGCAAGAGCGATCAGGGTTTGATTTGATCCGGCCCCTTAGTTCTAAAAATAGAAAATTGGAAAATATTGTATTTAACACATTAAACATTATTTTTTTAAATAATGTCCATGTTTCCTGTAAAGTGATAATACTTAATGTACCAGAGCTTTCACTTCTTTTCTTACTGCAGCATTGTGTCTCACCTTCATAGGGATTAACTTAAAAGGACTTAATAAATTATTGATTAATTGAGCAGTTTAATTTAACCAGTGGTTCTTTGGCTAGCAGGGTTCTGTAAAATATGTAACCATCACACCAGCGGAAAGCACACTAAGTGCATGTTTTAGATGCGCCACTCCAAGGTTATTAAAAATGAATGTATTTTTTTTTGTTTGTTTCATTCATACCTTTCCAATAGTCTACTGGTGCGACATTAGTTTAACAAAACTACATTGAGAATTCTTCTCAAAAGGATTTTAATTAAGCACTCCAACTAAATATCTTTAGTGATAGAGGAAAGTATAATATGTTGAGAGAGGCCCTGAAAACTGTATTTTATGTTGTGACATTTGCAATTTTAATGATCTGGAAATTTTAATTGCATTATTTATTTCAATATTTGTCATTAGGCAAACTGTGGTCCATCTGTTATTTATTCAGTAGAGTTAAAAAATATAATTATTAAAGTTTTAAAAAGATACAACCACGGCTAGAGATATAGGATTGAAGCCCACACCCCAATTATTTCTGTCAAGTAAACAAGAGCTCTATTTAATTGTTTTTTTAATCCCATTTTGTGAAGATTACATACATCTATTCATTTCTTTGGATTGAGAGCAATGTTCTGTACAATGGAGTGTGTTGTATGAGACATTGGATGAGCATACCTCTTGTTTGTAGTCCTGGGCCACATGTCTCATGAGTTCCAGGACTGTCTTGACGTACATACCATGGCACTAACTGACAGCGACGCCATTTATGGGTCTTCCATCTACAAAGGAGGTTACATAAAAAAATAGATTTCACTCAAAACCTGTGATGCAAGATGGCAGAAGCTGACTCTTAACAAGCCGCCATTGCTTTGACAGCTGGTTACACACAGTAGATCTGATTCACACTGATCTTGGACTACCATCCGATAGCCATGAAAAGTGGTATTATGAGTGGATTCTTCAAAAGTGTTTTTTATTGTTACAACTTGGTAATGGCAATAAAACAATTGCTTAATCAGAAAGACTGCAACATGTATTTTTGTGTGTTAGTTGAGAGGACTTACCTGAAACCAGGGCACACGGATGAGGTCTCACATTCCTTCTCCTCATACAGTACTTCAGGACAATCCTGGCCACCATTTGCTGGCAGCTGGATGATGACACGATTACGAGACTGTTTCTTTATTGAACGATCCCCTATAAGATTAATACATATATTCATGATATATATATATATATATATATATATATATATATATATATATAGAGAGAGAGAGAGAGAGAGAGAGAGAGAGAGAGAGAGAGAGAGAGAGAGAGAGAGAGAGAGAGAGAGAGAGAGAGAGAGCAAGAACTGAGAATTCAAAAACACCTCTCTATATCTCAGGAGAACAGGATCCAATACTTAATGAAGAAGAAAAAAAGTAATTGACAAACTGAAAACTTTAATAATTAGCTACAATGTTTTGGCTTCCTCCTTCTTCAGATAGCATGGTCGAAACAGCAAGGTAGACAGATGTTGTTGTTTAAGTCCACGTTACAGTCAAATGTGAAATACATACTATTGTCTTAGTCGAGCCTGTTGACCATAAATAACCATTACTTTTCAAGTGCAGTTTCTACAAATATGTGTATTGGTATTCGTAGGCAAATATATTTTAGGAACATCATAAATGCTTAAGAAAACAAAAAAAATCAAGACAGTGCTGTTGAATACTGCAATTACCTAGATTTATGCTATTTGTGCAAATTAGGGAATTTCTTCTTCAGAGATTGTTTACAGCATCTGTTGCCTAGCTGGTATTTTATGACTTTGTTCTTGGAAATTACTGAGACACATTTGCATAAATGAGCTGACAATGTCATAAAAGAAACTGAATATCATGATTTTACAATGTTTTTTTTTTGTAAAAAGAATGGATACTCTGGTTTTTAAGTTATGCGTTTTACATTGTGTGAATCTATAATTTGCATTCTGTAACAAATGGCTTTAAACATATTTATCTGGGCTTTGGCACAGGCTGCTGCTTGTATTCTGACCAAAATAAGGATGACACAATACGGCAGCACTGTATTTATTTCATATCTATTACTTACCATTTACTTATTACTTTACAAAAAACATTGTGCTTTTAAACATCCCTAAAGGGTTTGGTAAGTTGAGGCCCTACAGTATTTGGAACAGCAAATGGAATGGGCCCACATTGTACGGGGCTGAAGAATGGCATTACCTTCTTGACATGACGATGGGCAGGGAGTCCAGTCACTATAAGGTGTTACAATACAATCCTTCTTGCATGGCAACAGACAAGGCCTCACTGTATCAGGCCGAAGACTCTCAGGGCACCTAAAATAATAAGCCCATCTGGTAAACTTCATTCTGTATGTTGCGTTCATAATATTTGTTTTTCAAACTTTTGAAGACCATTTAAAAAAACTACATTTCTATAGTTCAAAAATAATTTTAAAAAACATACTGAATCAAAACACACTTCTAAATAAATCACAGTAGTTAAAGCGCTGTGCCCATTGATACAAACCATAATCAAATTAACTGTTAACATGATATTCCCAATCAAGAAACCTCCAAAAATAATTAGAATACACCTAGAGCTGTTTCGTAAAAAAACAAAGTTTGCATAATCAAGGTTTCAATGTACACACTTATCTTACTGTACTGTACAGTATATCATTATGCATGTTATCTTCTTCTAGAGAGGAGCACAATTAAATAGAGGCCAGGTCAATGCTGGAAAAATAATCATCTCAAGATATCCAGGGTCCATATGATACTCAATAAAACATTAATCCCATGATTTCAGACACACAATTGACTTCCTCAAGGTCAGATCAAAGTGAAGTGATACAAGGTGATGAGGCCTTTCACAGAGCCAGATAAGCCCAATAGTGTCATTTCAGTTCTTTATATCACACAGCGATAATCCTTTTTATCAGAAGAATCTGAGTCTGGTTCTGACCTACTTGTTTATGTGCACTGCTTTTGTTTAATTTTTGACTGTTTTTTAAATACATGTCTGTTGTTGAATTCCAGTGGATCAAGAGAAATATGGCAAATTGTTCAGCTGAATGAGGTCTAGTAATCTGATCTTTTGGCATATCCACAGGGGTTTTCAGTGATGTCCATAAAGTGCTGGGTAGAGATTGTATTTCTCATCCCATTGCCCGGATGGCTCAGATCATCAGTGTCAATTGTAATGCTCTGAAGTTGAGCGAGAGCCTCAGGGGTATTTAAATGCTGGCCTGGATGATGGCACTGCACTGCTATAAAGTGAGACCTATGAAAACAGATTTATTTTTTTAATACCATTACCAGTGGCAAATCTCTTGCAGAGACACAAAATCCTTTGGCTTTTTTTTATTGTGTTTTAAGTTTGACTTTGCGACTCCACTGTCAAAATACATTTTACCACAGTAGTTCTGAGTATCAATAGTAGGTCTACTACTATGTATTAAATTTCCGACAGTTAAACATTAGGGAGAAGCTGCTTACTTGCTCTTTGCACAGCAGAAAATACCATAATAACAACGCACTCTACTTTGAAATCCAGTATCCAAGCTGGTATAGCCTATTATATCCTACTTTATGAATACACACTAGTGTTACTTAAGTAAATCAGAATATAGTCAGTCTCATCTTGTAAACGTGTGGGGAATATTAAGTAACTATACAAACAATGAAGTAAGGATACAAATTGAAAATATGTGTTAAACAAATAAACTGGCTTATTGATCAGCAGAGAGTATTGGAATTCCTAAACATGATTGGTTCAGCATAGACTAACTCAATTAACTTTGAAAATAGTGAAAATGATCTGTATAATGCAAATCCATATTTGCTACCAACATAACCAAAAATAACACTGCATATGTAAGCAATAGAAACATGATTCAAAAGTAAAACATGTTTCATTGCAATTAGAAACTGGTAAACATCGCCTTTACTGTTGTTTTAAACACTTTAAATCTCTAATTTATAGATTTATTTACCCTTTTAAGTATTGCTTTCCTTCCGTCTCACTTTTTTTTTAAAAGATAAACTGTCTATCTGAATGTTTTGTGACCATCTACCATGTTGGGGAGCCTGGCAGTGGAGCTTCTGCTTGGTGGATAAGGTTTCTAAACAGTACTAAATCATATGAATCCTGCTTTCTCAAAAGATTTTGTCTGACTATCTTTAAAAAAAATGTATGGCACTAAAAGGAATTTTGATATAATAACTAATTATCTACAATAAGTGTCAGTAACACTTTGAATTCGTTTACCCAACCTTCAGACATAAAATTACATATATTTATGTAGCCTCTTTCTCACAAAAGAAATCAATAAACAAACCTAATAATAACAAACAGAGATGACACCAGCAAAATACATCTGTCCATATGATTAAGAACATGAGTACATTTAGTATACACGCAACGATCCTCTTTGTTATTTTGCTTATAGTCAATTGAAATATGTTCAAAATTATTTAAAAATAAATTAATTTTTAGAAGCCTATTTAGCTTAGTGATATAATTTAACTTTTATTGTTTTCATAATGATACCCCATGTTATGTTAATGAATGTCATTATCCAAATGCTCATGGACCAAAATTGCATTACATTTTAAATGCAAAACAGATACATTGAATTAATTTACAGAGCAGAAAACACACCGCACACGCAGAAATCAAAGAATTCTCTTATTAGGTTGGCATTTATCACCCGTTAAAGATTAATTCAGTTCTGTACTTCTTTTTTTTCAAACCATTAAATCCGCTAATTATGTTTCATTTTGTTTATTCTGTGATTATGCTTTTATCCAGACATAACTGAATACCAGTACAGTACTTTATAAAAATGATCCACTGAAGCATCAAGGGCGGGTGTAATCTGTTACACTTATGTTGATGCAGTTATGTTAGCTCATGACTTCAATGTATTTGTCTGGAAATGACAAACTAGACTCTACTTCTTATAAGGAAAAGGCAATAGAAGATACTTCT
Organism: Acipenser ruthenus; assembly: GCF_902713425.1. Taxonomy (NCBI): domain Eukaryota; kingdom Metazoa; phylum Chordata; class Actinopteri; order Acipenseriformes; family Acipenseridae; genus Acipenser; species Acipenser ruthenus. The sequence goes on from NW_026707951.1 coordinate 7,481, forward strand.
TGTCAGTGCTAAATACAGTGGAATCCCTCTATTAGGACCTTCAAAGGGAGTATAATGGTCAGTAGAAGGCAGGCCACAACAGAAGATCTTCAATTTGACTTTACATTGAAAGGGACAGACAGACAGTGATCTTGGTGAGGTTGAGTGTGTACTGTTGTATTGACACACTGATCAAGGCACTAGCAGAAACATTTGTCCAGTTAACTCAGTTAATTTATTAGTGTTACTTTGTGTGTGTACAATACACCAGCAATACACCACAATGGTCTTCCCAAGATGTTTCAATATTTTATAACCTCAAATGTAAAATATGAAACTATTTATCTCTTTTGTATTAAGTATCAGTAGCTTTTGTCCAATCAATATACCCATTTCAGTCCCATTAAAAAAAAAAAAAAAAACTAAATCCCCATTGATCTTTCCAACTGTTGTGAGAGAGGAGAGATGTATGAAACACATTTTTCCTGTCGTCTGTCTTTTTCTTAGAAATATTAAATAAAAGGAAGGAAACAAAAAGATAAGGATGTGGACAGTGAAAATGTAATTTCTTTGTAACGAGCCTTATCTCTTACTTCTTTGGTGGCACCTGTCCCACGTTGACCCTCACACAGATGACCTTCCTTGTCTGCATTCCGACTGAGCAGGTGGGCTCACCGCTCCAGCTGGTGCTAGAATTAATAGTTGATACTGATGGGTCCTCTATGCACTGGCCCCAGGTCCCAGTTTGCCAGTGATAGACAGTGCAGGGGTGGTCATTACAGCTGCGGACTTCCTGCAGAGCGCTGCTATTCGGGCACTGAACTCCCCCTAAAACAATTAGACAACAGACATGTCAAAAGAATAGATTTTAAGCAATACGTGAGTTTGAACAGGTAGAAACAATTATAGTCAATGTATCTGAATATTTGGGGATGGTAAAATGTTCTGCTAGGGTAAGACCATTTTATGGAGGGGGTGCAGATTACAGAAAGTAATACTGAAGAAAATACTGTATAACTGAAATGATCTTAAAATGTCTGGAATTGAACAGTGAAACCCACTCATCTGAGAGTAATGTATTATATTACCATGCTGCCTCTGCTTATGGTTTTTCATGGGAGTCAATATAATGAAAGGTCAGAAATCCTTTAAACGTAATCCTTTAAATTTAACACTGGTACTGTATGTGTCCACTAAATAATAAACTGCCCACATGGAACAAAAACATATTTTTAATATATTATAAGAAATTGTATGATACTTATATTTTCCCAACATCATTCTTGAATTAAATAGAATATAATAAAAATATATGATCAAGATATTTTATACATTTTTAATACACCAAAATTGGCCCCTTTTCTAGATATGAAAAATACATGAGATATATGATAAATATATGTTTATATATGTTAAAATATATGCTTTTAAAATATTAAGTAAATATATTGAGAAATATTCATATCAGAAAAATGCATTATGTATACATTTAAAATATGACATTTAATATACAGTATGTACTTGTGCATGCCACATAAAAAACAAACAATATTGCAGACAAGCAGAGCACTTAAAATCACCTTTATGGATTAATAAATGAAAGAACACAGCTCTTTTTCTTTTTATAACAACAGAGGTGTTATTTGGCAGATATTGCCAAGAACAGTGACTCACCATTCACCATTGAATGGTTAAAAAAAGTCAACTTCAAACACAATTTTAAGTACAGATGGCTGTTTTCTATAATGGTGAATATACACCATTAAGGTCTAAGATGTTGCTCAGATAATAACTGCACAAGACAAATGCCTCTTACTACATAAAAAAGGTAGAAAACTGAACAACCATTCAATGTGTGCTGATATCTGATTAGTAGCCATTCTAACAGGAATCATCTATATATTATGTGAGAGAGTAATGAGTTCCTTTAAGTGCGTGTCTGTTTTTAGTTTTTTTTTTTTTTTGGCTACCATGCTCGTGGAATCAAGGTTTTGAGGTGCGTATTATAATTAAGCCTTGACATAGAAATTCTACCTGCATTTTATACTAAAGCACAGTCATTTGGGATTTGAAACTGGAAATAAAAGGCTTGGCTATTACTGAATGAAATCAAGGCAAAAGGCAAAAAGGAGTTCATGTTTATGTAACTACTTCTTCTTATTAACAATAGCAATACTACCACTACGACTAATATCTCATTGAATAATCAATTATAAATATAAAACTGTATACATAATGAGCTGTCAGTTATTTAACCTTTGAGCCCAGATCAAATGACCCTTTCACCACTGTTTATGTTAAGTACCCAAGTACTGTTGTTACAGGATAGCATTGTAATATAAGGGTTGGTGAACCTTGATAACAATGACTAGAATGGTGTTGCACACAGTACATGATATAGACTTAATGAAATATCTGGGGAAATAGATTATATTTACCTTCACCTGCATATGCCAAAATAGAGCGTGCCCGCGTCTGTTTCCCTTCAGTGGTTTTTCCTGAGCAGGTGTGAGAGCATGAGGACCATTTTGACCATGTGCTGAGCACACAGTCCTTTAGGCATGGGACTTCACAGACAATAGGAGTGGGATAGATGGCATCCCCACACAGCTGTCTGTCTACCTCCTCTCCTGGGGATGAAAGAGCCACAAAACAGTCCATCATTGCTGAATAAGCAGGAAATGTCAACAATCCTGCCCAGATGGGCAGAAAGGCAAATTAGAGCCAGTTAATGAAAAACCAAGGTAAACACATTCCATGCAGAAACAAATTACTGAAGACAGATCCTATTGTATTGTACATATCACATTAAAAATGTCAAATTCTATGCTTAAATAGACAGACTGACAGATATACATAAAGATTGCTCAAATAATCACAATTATAATAAGTATCAAACAGTTTCTTGGAAAAAAAAATTGTATTATTTTGTCCAATGCATTTGTCAAGTATTTACAATAATTGTGTTATCAGCCATCACACTTGTCCTTATGCATTAATTAGAATTATATAATCTTTTTGTTCAAATGTATCTATGTCAAATTCTGACTAATGTAAACAACATTAATGATGTACACCTGTACATTTGCCAGTTTAATATGAATAGCTCTGTATTCATCCATAGTTTATTATATCTGATTACAAAAACTGGCCAAGAAAATATACTGGTATATCAAAAACTAGAAGTGCCAGTATGTTGCATTTTATCCTTGAACAACAAAGCATTCCCCAGTGTCACATGAATAAGTAGTCACTGTAAAGACTGTATAGCCATATATATATATATATATATATATATATATATATATATATATATATATGAAGCCTGTATCTGTAACTTGATCTTTCATGTGAAGAAACTCAAATCATATGGTCTGTATCATTAATGTAGCAAGGTTCGAACAATGTGGAAGTAAAACTGGACATCTGTAATTAAGCTTTACTGAGGGAATCATAGAATGTAAATGTTTACCAGATATGCAGACAACTCAAAGAGTTTGTCTGTATTCAACAGGGAACTAAAACGTCACATGACCGAAATAGGTCAGTAAGTTAACTCTTTGTGAACAGGCCCTGTTCTGTTCATTATCTAAACTAGTGACATTCAAAACAAGTTAAACAATCAAAAAAACAAACTTTTTTGTAAAAAAATAGATAGGCACAGTCACATGGAAATCACTGTGCCTTGATACCAAAGATAAATCATCTCTGAAGTCTAAATCTAAGTAGTACTGCTACAGTTTGTGTGGGAAAAGAATTCTGGCAAATATGTAAAAAAATCAATTGTGAGCCAATTAGAAGAAAGACAGTATGACTGATGAGAAACAAGGAAAAGTTCATATAGTATTAGATACTTTATACGGTAATGACTGCCAACTTTTCCTGGAATATAAGATGAAGACACACTTAAAACAGACTTAGTAACCTGAACCCATGCTTCATTTATGACCTTGGAAAAAACAGTGGTGACTCACTGATCTTAGAGTCTGAAAGTACTGCTTGTAGAACCTTATTTATCTTGAGGTACATGATTTAACATAAACATAACTACCAAAAGCATACTTAGCCTCGTAGAACAATTAAATTTACACTGGGGCAATTATGTATTGCATGTATACATTAGAATAGCGTTACAAAAAGACCCAGACCACCATTACAACTGTTAGTTACATTAAAGCAATCCATCTCTATGGCCTTTTTACAGAATTGTACACAGATACTGTATATAGACAACCAAAGTTACTATAGGTTGTTAGAGGACAAGGCTAACAGTATTTTTAAAAACTAAATTAGAAAAAGGGGGTTAAATAGTAAGTATACTACAAACCATAAATTTCATGAATTCAGCTTACAATATGTAGGCTAAATGATCCAACCTAAAATGTCATTCTTCAGATACAAAAGTCATTTTACATGTCTGTATTACTGGTATGTTTAATCAACAGAAATGCTACTATAATGCACTCAGCTGAATCGAAATACAATATAAATGAAGTAAACTGCACAATACAAAACAGATCATATCATCATCTTAGCTGCAATGACTAGGCACATAAGGACCCTGACTCCGATAGCTCAAGGTTTCTCAAGGTTTCTATTGACAATGTAGCTGTTCTGAAGAGGACCTTACACAGAATCTCATTGATCCCTCGCCCAACTATCACCACTTGCTTTTGTTAAGTGGTTTAATCAATGTCATTGAGGTGAAGAAAAGTAAGTAAGCTGAAATTCTCTGTGGAAAACAAATCAATTTCCATCACGAGACTACATTGCATCAAGCAACTCAAGTCTAAACAGGCTGCTGAGAGACAATGGTGATCTCAATGGTCTCAAGCAAGAAATTCAGTAATTAAACCAATACGTTCTCTTTATAAGCAAGCTATAAAAATAAAAAAAAAACAACTTGTGAGATACCATCACTGTAACATTCTAAATAAGTACCAATTGCTGAGTTTTGATAATTATGTCAACTTTTCTAATGCGAAAATGGTATTTAAAACTTTGCATGGATTATGTACTCCACCGTTAAACAAATTCATGAAAAAGCTCTCTGAAGGTACTAAGAGGCTCACAAGGGAAGCTCTATGTGGGAATTGTAAAGTGGAAAGGTGTAGAACAGCATTTGCACAAATAGCTCTCTCTATAAGAAGAACTTTATTCTTCAACTCACTTCCTTCAGAAATTAAGGTTTTAAGGGATTTTAAAATATTTTGCAACAGACTTGCTTAAAACATCAGTTATGTAATCATTAATTTATTCAGGATGTATCGGAATTTGAATTGTGTATACTGGATATTTATATAAATTGTAATGTAACTTGATTATGTAAGTGCTGGTTGTTATGCACTTTTAATAGGTAATTTCTGACTTTAATGTTGTAAGTATTTTTAATCAAATATTCAATAGGAGGTTATTGTTATAGTTTAGAGTAGAAGTAATATGGAGATTTATTACAGTTGTCATCAATGTCTGCCCGGGGACTGTCAATAGAAATCAGCCTACTGGCTAAATTAAAAATGCAATGCATCTTGTGTCATGTAAGTGACACTTATGTTATAATTGTATGTGTCCCCGATAAATAAGTACAATAAACAAACAAACCAGTGGAAGTGTTTGGTTAACAGATAATTTGGAATAGCAATCTTGGGGCAAACTGTTGGAATATTGAATATTTCAAATACCTAGTTGGTAGATATTTTTCTGAATACTGTGTACTAAGACTGTTGTATACTTTTGTTAATGATTATATTTAACTGTTGGTACTGGCTGACCAATACCCAGATAAACCTAGAATATGATAAGTAGAGGCAAAAGGCTTACATCCAATATCTTCACATTTCAAAAGATTCTACCACTGTGAAGATTTGATAACATTACTGTAATTATCTACATTGTAATTTAGTAAAAATGTTTATAAAATTATTTATAGCACAATGGCACTACATTTGTCATTTTGCGCAATCTTAATATGTTTAGGGGTTAAAACTATAGTTTACCATTATTTTATTACAGGCATAAATAGTTTATTCACCACTATATGTCCCATTATAAAAAACAGCACATTAATTGACAAGTGCACTCTTTCATTCAGCGTAGCTCTTTGGAGATTCTGTTTTGAGACTGAAGGAGTGTTTTCCTGCTACATTAGATACATTTTTACAATGACAAAAATCATTGCTGACAGCGATAGTCACTGGAAATCCTACTGATGTGGATGGCACTTAAGTGTTTGAACAATGCCAACTATTTAGAGGGTTTCTAATTGATATCGTTAGATGTACAGACTTAAAATGAAGGTATATTAAAAAAAAACACACACACATGGACACCCTTATTGTTTCTTTCTAGAGAATTACCACCCATACATACACATACAGCACTTTTTAAAGCTAACTTCACAAGCATCAGACACAGTAAAAGTTCCAGCAATTAGATCACACGCACACGTCAAAAAATGGACTATTGATTTCCGATTTCTTTCTTGCATCTGAATACAAATAGGAGGTCAATATTTGTTGTTTTCTACTGGGATGTGATTCAGTAATATCTGATATTACACAGTTGCTGAACATAATTACATTTCATGACCAGACTGCCATTTTGGCAGCTACCTGTACATGTGAAGTGTATAATATAATAGTAAGCTATAAGGCCAACACTTGTTCTTTAAGAACTGTTTTACTAAACATATAAATAAGCCACAATAATGATTTAGCTTGACCATTAAACACGCTCATAGTGTACTGAGGATTGGTTTGATTCACAAATCAAATAAATATGAAAACTCTTCAAATGATCAGTTATATTCATTGTGTACTGAATTAGAAATTATCAGCAATTAGTATATTCAAAATATAGAAACACAAAAGTACACACCATGCAAGTGATATTATGTCATTTTCGGGGTCCCCATTTTTGCACGTCCGTCTTTGTGTCACACATAGTGAATACAATAACTTCCTTGATTTTTCAGGAGTCGTTTATCAAACACTCCTAGCCTGCTATAGACAATTTGGATTGCATTTGGCAATATTCTGCTAAACTTTAGATTTTAGACAAATATTTGTAACCTCTCCATGCGATTATAATGCAATTATGAAGACACTATTTGCATGTATTAGTAAACCATGTTTTGTATCAATCAGTGTGAATCACACTGCAACTGTGATGGCTTAAAATGGATGACTATTAGTAAGCTACTCAATAGAAACTCTTCCAATTTGAGCTTTTCAGCAGGGGGAATGTTTAATAATGATGCACCTGGAAGTTTTTGTTTGCTTTATAATTAACATTAGATTCATAAAAGAAATGAACACCTGGATGTATTTCATTTCTGCATATCAGCTTCCATGCTTAAATTACCCAGCTGTCAGGAATAAAAGGCTCTTGCTGCGGATAGCCTTTTCAGGAACATGTGATTTCAAGAAGATGATTCTGACATATTCAGTCAGTGTGTTCTAACAGCCACATAATCTTTCAACCCTTACCTTTGGTGTTCTTAAGATGTCAACGAGTGGAGTGAAACACCTTGGTTTTCTGTCTTAATAATAAAAAAAAGATTCCTGTGTGCTATTATCTGTACAGTGACAACTGAGGTTTAAATGTGTCACATCTTCTCAGCTTGAGCAGGAACCATGATTATTACAAATCCAGTACAGAAGCCAATTGGAAACCAGTGAGAATCATATCCCACCAGAGACCTAATAAGATGCCAATCTGCTGTCTACTGTAGCTTAAAATGTTCGTGTGGTTTCTATTTTCAACACTGAATTTAATAATGGCAAATAACTCAATTAAGGCAACACAATCCAAAACCCATATCTCTTCAAAATGACGCCTTACATTTAAAAGTCATATGTCCAATACCAAACTCGAACAATGACAGTTCAACTTTTTTAAGAGTAAAATATAGCAAAGATAAAAAGACACGTGTGTATAGAAATTTGTCTTTAGTGTTGTTTCAAATAACTGAACTGCAGTAGATTTTTCGCGTAACTTAGTTATGAAAAAAAGCCTTTTGCTAAACTCTTTAAATTGGCATTCTGGCTCAGTGACAAATCACACATTAGGATCATCACATTAGGAAGATGATATTTCTACCAATAATCTAGATAGAGCAGGTTTTATTTCATACTGCATTTGATATTGTATGTCAATGAAAGACTAAACACTTTAATGTCCTCAAAAAGTGGTAAGATGGATCACTTAATACACTTGAACTGTGATGAGCTGTCAGTGAACACATCACCAATGGCAATTATTTGACAAGTGGATCATTCAGGTAGTACTCTATTTACTATTCTTTATCAGTGCATTTAGTGTTTATTTACAGTAGTAAGCTACTGTGCTTCCAAATTGGTGCTGTACACCTTAAAGCTTGCATTTTACATAACATTATTGGGTACATTTTAACAAACATTATCAAGTGTTTTAGTTGTTGTATGGGACTGTTAATACTGGAATATTACATCATTTTGAGTCTGTTGCAATGTGAGTGAACCACAATATATTTACTGTAGGAAGAAACCTGCCCTTCATGCAATAGTAAAGTTGTTTCAAACAGTAATCCCTGTTAAGAATGCATGGTACACATCTGGTGTGCAATCAACATACGCACAGCATTTATAAAAGACGGATGACAGTGACAGTTCAGAGGGCACAAATGCTGTAAAAAATAACAGTGCAGTATCTGCTATATTTCAGCCATATTGGGCAACTGAATAGCAGTAAAAATGCACCAATTGTTGCACTGACAAAAAGGATATCTCTTAGAATCATATACTAAAATTGCATATATGGTATATAGTTTTTCAGCTCAAGTAATTCAACTATTAACATAAGGGATCAGACTTTGCCTTACAGACTCTAGTAATTGATCTTATTATGGAGCGTTCCCCATGGCCACCTTTTACAGGAGTGACAAAGAGTATGGATAACAAGGCCCATCTTTTGGTCCCTGCATGAGGCCAAGCAACAGCTCAAGATGAAACTTAAACATATGTGTGTAAACTTGTCACACATTTGCATTTACATGAACCAGTTGGGTAATTACGAAAAGCCTGTGGCTGCCACTTTATCAAAATTGTATGCATCAGGTTTCTTTTTGGTGTAATATGATACCATTACAAATTAGTTTACATTTTTAGAAAAATAAATTACAATTAGAAGTAATCAATTTGCCGCTGAACAAGTTTCTAGAATTATCTTAATGACGCATATGCCACATTTTCACATTTCCTTGGGTTTCACTTATACCTAATTATACCCTCTGCACTTAAATAAGAAATCAAGTGGGGGAATGCTTGCAGGTTAGTGTTAAAGTGTACGCCTCAGCGTGTTCCTTCCTTACTGAGCTCCTGCTCAATTATAAACAAACACTAAAGCTGATGCCCTTGTCTGCAAGTGCACAAGTAATCAAAACGCTTTTCCACTGTCCAATTTAATTTCAGAGTAACAGCTGGTGATACTCCAAAACCCGCTCCAGGTGACACTCTGGTTTTTGTATCAGACGGCAATGGAAGATGAAGGGAGCTTGTAAGTTATTCATACAGACGTCTCAAAAGGTTGACTGATGAAGCTCAGAAAAATATATAGCGCAGGGGCTTTTCCCCAGCTCTCATGCAATTCTCATTTCATATACATAAACAACTTAAGCTTGTGTGAGCCAGATATCACTTTATCCTTGCTCATCCAAAGATTATTATTATACACATCAGTAACAGTGTTTAAAGTTACAGATTAACTTTCTAACCCTTTGAAAGTTGTGTTATAGGTCGGAAACTTTAACAAATTCTTTTTTTGACAAATAGTGTTTTTATACAGTAAACTGTTTACATGAAACACCTATGGAGCTGTTTTTGCTTATACAGTAACAACATTCTTATACTGTATATGTAAAATAAAAGAATTTAAACCATACAGCATACAACCCTTTTAAACTACAAACAAACTGGTATGTATTAACCTAACATACTTAAAGATTTATAAAGGTAGTGCTCATAAAGTAACAATTAAAGAACATATTACAATTGCTGAGTAAACTACTATCTATAACTGAATAATATAATACATTTTCAGCAGCCACAGAGTCAGTTGTGGTATTCTAGAC
>NW_026707952.1:0-17566 GCF_902713425.1 Acipenser ruthenus
CAGAGAGAACATGGTTCTTTGCACCCTTTAAGGGTTCTTTACAGCATTCAATGGTTTCATATAGAACCGTTTTTATTCTCAAGTCAAACGGTTCTTTTAAAGAACCATTTTAAAATAGGCAGTTCAACATGTCTCGTGCGTCTCTGCCTCGAGAAAATCTCAGTATAATTGTCAGAGGCGTTCCAGACTTGGAGGAAAGCGGTTGGTAATTAAATCTCTTCACACTTCATATATGTAAACTTTATTATGTTCTTATATATAAAGCCAATATTTTTAATTTGCTGGTAGAAATAATAACGTTACCTATTGTTGTTAGCCTACGTTTTTACCGCTCTTTATTAATGTATTTATACCACTGTATTATTCATTTCTTGTGTTCCTTTTAAGAATTAAGATTCTGTTTTATTTGTATTTATTTTTCTCCTGTACAGCGCTTTGAGGAAACTTTTAATGTTTAACCGCTATATTAAAACAAAAATTGAATATTGTATATTCGAAAGAATTGCTATCAAATATATTTAAATTAAATAAGTGTGAATAGTTCACGCAAATCAGAAAAGGTAAGATTGACACTAAAAGTTGCCAAAGCCCTAAAGCGCAGATGAAAAAATCGAAAAAACGTCATAGGTGGAGTTTAGCGGGCCAAGAAAATCAAGCGGCGCCTGAGAGAATGTTGTGATTTTCAAATTGAGAATTCTGACCGCCTTCCCTCCCGTCAAGTTAATACGAAACTCGATAACATCCGGTGACTGCCTATGAGGCAGGTACAAGTGTTTGCAGGATTTAGTAATTGATTATGTGAGCAAAAACAATATTATATACATTTATATATATATATATATATATATATATATATATATATATAATATCTGACTGCATGAAATGAAACAGTAAGTTAGGCGTGTCTGACACCATATAAAGCGTACCTGTTTCGTGTACTGCTGCGTGCGTGAATGAATGTCTGTTTCACTGGCAGACTTGCCTGCGTGAGTGTCTGTGTGCGAGTGACGTCACCCACATAATGGAGATCGAGGCGCCAACGGGTGACAAGTGGACGGAGTCCGCAGCTCTGGAGTGGAGAGCGACAGAATGTGCTTTTGAAAGGAGAGTGACTGCAAAGAGGGAAGGATATTTGGGCGGGATTCAATTTATGGTGTCTGGGTAATTACGTCACAACACCCACCCCCAAGTACCAAAAACTACGTTAAACTCCTTAAATAAGAACTGTAAAGATTTTATTCAAACACAGCCATTCAAATATACAGTTACAGTACATAATACGTTTGACGTAACTATTTTTTCATGAAGGTTTTCACGTCCCCCCATAGCCTACATTCCGTGCCCCCCGTTATGAGAACCGCTAATTAAAATAAGTTAAAAGCCAAACGCGTCACACATTGACCTGTAAATACATTTTAATTGGTGCTTTTGGTTTTCAACGACTTTTTCCTCTCCTTTTTTACAATTTACTGTTACAATTTATTGTAAACCTATGCATTTTGTTGTGGTACACATTTTAAGTGTGACTTTGAAACAATATACAATGTAATCAATCACATTTCTAACACATTTTAAATGCTTTAGTTATTATACATTTATAAAATTTGTGACTCCATTATTTATTCTTTTTTCAGAGTCTCGCATGCACCTCTACACGAGGCACATGAACACCCTGGAGTTGTAGGAGCTTTGCCCATGTTTCCACCTATGATGAGGACAGCCCTGCAAAATCAGCATGATTAACTTAAATCTGCAAAAAGGACAAAGATAAACAGCCTTGCTGCATGTGCTGTTTGACCATCTCAGTTCCTTCACAATGTAAGTTTAAATCCCGGATCCAACAGAATAGAGCTTTTGCAGTTATTTTTATCCACCCTCTATCGCCCTCCCACACAGCCAACCAACACCCCACAATAACATGTGAGAGCGACAAACGCACTCCAATCCCTGCAGAACGCACTTTTCCCACACCAGGCGACCAACCATCGCCACACATCTGTAAGCCCCAAACCTCAACCTGCAATGCACGCTGATGATTGGACTAAAGTCAGAACCAGTCTCTAACACAGTTCCAACACACAGACATAGACTGTTCTACACAAACACATAGGCAACTGTTTACAATTATAAATATCCAAAGTCTCTGTCTTTTGACTGGGCCGCTATAATATTTTCTAGATTACAACATAAATGTTTGTGTATATTTATCATGTTGAATTATTAAAGGGTACCCGTCCCATAAGTAATACATTTCCCATTTCTTCGAGAAAAAACTGGATCAGGCTATAAGTCAATTTATTTACTTTCATACCCTTTTCCCACTGCCTTCAGAAGATGCTAACTAATGCATTTAAGTTAAATATTATTGCATAACATAACGTTTGACAACAAGCGATCATCAATCAAAATGATACGTATTAGAACAAAAGAACATAAGAAAGTTTACAAACAAGAGGAGGCCATTCAGCCCATCTGGCTCGTTTGGTTGTTAGTAGCTTATTGATCCCAGAATCTCATCAAGCAGCTTCTTGAAGGATCCCAGGGTGTCAGCTTCAACAACATTACTGGGGAGTTGGTTCCAGACCCTCACAATTCTCCTTGTAAAAAAGTGCCTCTTATTTTCTGTTCTGAATGCCCCTTTATCTAATCTCCATTTGTGACACCTGGTCCTTGTTTCTTTTTTTCAGGTCAAAGAAGTCCCCTGGGTTGACATTGTCTATACCTTTTAGGATTTTGAATGTTTGAATCAGATCGCTGCGTAGTCTTCTTTGTTCAAGACTGAATAGATTCAGTTCTTTTAGCCTGTCTGCATATGACATGCCTTTTAAACCCAGGGTAATTCTGGTTGCTCTTCTTTGCACTCTTTCTAGAGCAGCAATATCCTTTTTGTAACAAAGTGACCAGAACTGAACACAATATTTGATTTAAATTCAACACTTTTCACAATATATCCAAGCATCTTGTTGGCCTTTTTTTTTATAGCTTCCCCACATTGTCTAGATGAAGACATTTCCGAGTCAACATAAACTCCTAGTTCTTTTTCATAGATACCTTCTTCAAATTTTAGGTGAGGTCTTACTAATGCATTGTAAAGTTTTAACATTACTTCCCTTGATTTAAATTCAACACTCCTCACAATATATCCGAGCATCTTGTTGGCCTTTTTTATAGCTTCCCCACATTGTCTAGATGAAGACATTTCTGAGTCAACATAAACTCCTAAGTCTTTTTCATAGTTCCCGTCTTTAATTTCAGTATCTCCCATATGCACATTTTTATTGCCTGCCTGCAATATTTTATATTTTTCTCTATTAAATTTGCCATGTGTCTGCCCAGTTCTGAATGCTGTCTAGATCATTTTGAATGACCTTTGCTGCTGCAACAGTGTTTGCTTACTATACCAGAATCGAAATCATTAATGTAGATTAGGAATAGCAGAGGACCTAATACTGATCCCTGTTGTACACCACTGGTTACCTCGCTCCATTTTGAGGTTTCTCCTCTAATCAGTACTTTCTGTTTTCTACATGTTAACCACTCCGTAATCCATGTGCATGCATTTCCTTGAATCCCTGCTGTGTTCAGTTTGAGAATTAATCTTTTATGCGGGACTTTGTCAAAAGCTTTCTGGAAATCTAAATAAACCATGTCGTATGCTTTGCAATTATCCATTGTCGATGTTGCATCCTCAAAAAAATCAAGCAGGTTAGCTAGACATGATCTCCTTTTCCTAAAACCACGCTGACTATCTCCCAGGATATTGTTACCATAAAGGTAATTTTCCATTTTGGATCTTATTATAGTTTCCATAAGTTTACATATAATAGAAGTCCGGCTTATTGGTCTGTAGTTACCTGGCACGGTTTTCTCTCCCTTTTTGTGGATCGGTATTACATTTGCAATTTTCCAGTCTGTCGGTACAACCTCTATGTCAAGAGACTGTGTTGCATGATCTTGGTTAGCGGTTTGTAAATAACTTCTTTTATTTCTTTGAGTACTATTGGGAGGATCTCATCCGGCCCAGGGGATTTGTTTATTTTAAGAGCTCCTAGTCCCTTTAACACTTCAGCCTCTGTTATGCTAAAGTTATTTAAAACTGGATAGGAACAGGTTGAAATATGAGGCATGTTGTCCGTGTCCTCCTTTGTAAAAACCAGTGAAAAGAAATCATTTAATATATTTGCTGTTTTTTTTTCTTCGTCTATAATTTTACCATTTGTGTCACTTTGACATTTAACCTCGTCTTTAAATGTTCTCTTGCTGTTATAATATTGGAAAAACATTTTGGAATTGGTTTTAGCCCCTTTAGCAATATTGATTTCTATCTCTCTCTTGGCCTTTCTAACTTCCTTTTTGACTTGCGTTTGCAGTTCCAAGTACTCTTTCTGTGTACTTTGTTTTTGGTCCCTTTTAAACGCTCTGTAAAGTGCCTTTTTTTGCTGAATATTTTTTTAATTGATCTATTAAACCATTTTGGCCATTTTGTTTTAGATTTAGATTTGTCTACTTTTGGGATGTAATTGTTTTGCGCCTCTAGTACTACATTTTTAAAATACAGCCATCCTTTTTCTGTGGATGTTTTCTCTATTTTACTCCAATCTACGTCTGGTAGTCTCTGTTTCATACCTTCATAGTTTGGTTTTCTAAAATTGTAAACCTTCACTTTAGTCATTACTTTTGGGGTTTTAAAAAACATTTCAAATTAGACCATGTTGTGGTCTGAGTTTGCCAATGGCTCTCTGACCTTAAACATTTCAAATGAGACCATGTTGTGGTCTGAGTTTGCCAATGGTGCTCTGACCTCTGTTTTAGTTAATCTGTCTTCATTATTTGAAAAGACTAAATCAAGGCATGCCTCCCATCTCGTCAGTGTCTTAAGGGCGTCTGCTAAGAAATAAATCATAATAATAATAAAGGCGGAGAAAAATAAAACAGACGTGTGTTTCAGGAGATGCAGAGGAGACATTTAATAGAACACAATAATAAATCAAGTACATCAGGACAAAGAGGAAAAAGTTAATTTTTAGAGAGCTCCTATTACTGTAGCCTTTTTTTAAATGTATTTCTTAAACGGCCTTAGCCAGGGCGACTTACAGTTGTTACAAAATATCACATTACATATAAAAGCAGTTAAAATTACAATAAAGTTAGTAGTAAGAGCAAAATCAAATAAGAGAAGATAAACTGTAAATAATTACATTTGAGAGCGCATGTTAATTAGGTAGCTTAGCTTAATTTGCATAACATCCTTCATACTGTCTGAATCAGGGTTTTACAACTGCTTTCATCCTTCCTGAACATTTCTGATTTTTGCTGGGAACAAGTCGAAAAGTTAAAATCCCGCCACAAAAGCGATCCCCAACGGTCAGAAAAGCTTGAATATTAACAATTGAACTGATAATTGGCTTAATTAGACCCTTTAATTGTTTTTCAGCTCTAAACAATTGCAGAGTTCAAGTTAGTGGACTGATAAAATGTTATAGCTAACTTGAAATCTCCAACTTTAAAGCTGAAAACAAGTATAAACTGGCAATTAAAAATGATCCGTGAAATGAAGGGCCTGTTAAACTGGCTATTAAAAAGATCAGTGAAAAGAAGGGTCTGTTAAAATGGCTATTAAAAATGATCCGTGAAATGAAGGGTCTGTTAAACTGGCTATTAAAAATGATCCGTGAAATGAAGGGTCTAGTTAAATTGGCTATTAAAAATGATCCGTGAAATGAAGGGTCTAGTTAACTGGGAGTTAAGCTGGAATGAAAGCCAGCAGACACAGGAGGTGTTCATAAGACACTATAACATTTTGGTATGTCATCTTTTTGATCATTATAAAAAATGAAATGAAACAAATGAGAATAAGAGGTGAGCCAAGAATCCAAAAAGGGAACTAAAAGTTCAAACTCATGTGGCCAGTTTGGCAGAAAATGGGTTAAGTTAGAGTTCCCTCTGGTGGACACACCCTGGATTTTATTTGTATAAACTGAGAACACCTGTGGCATTGGGGCAGCTTTGTTTGGAAGGATACCTCAGGTAAGCCATGTGCTTTAACTGTTTGAAAAGGTTTTAAATCTTTTTAAAACTGTGTGCTATGAATTAGATTAAGGAATAATAAGCATGCTGCTTGTGGTTTCTGTTACAATATAATTTGATTTGCTTGGTGTTGATAATGTGGCTGTGTTTCATTTGTGTTTGGTTTTGATAGTGTATATTTATACTGATTTTGTGTTTGCTTGTTTCCCCCGGATTGGCCACTATTGCCATTTCTTTACCCCAATTGTAGTTTTGCACAAGTTTAGGCAGTTGCCTAGGTAGTAACAACTTGTTAAAAAAAACTTCAATCCGAGACACTCTGTAAACTATCCCATATCTGAAACAAATGATTTAAATGCATCAGATTTTGCTATGTTGAATAAAATAGAGAACCTGACCTTTTTTTAAAAAAATAACTCTGTTTTGTTAATTACTCTACCAACCATATCACAAGTTAATATCCATGTTTATTTAGTTGCGGCCAGGGTTCCAACAGAACAAAAACACGTGAACATATCTACCCTGTGCTAGCAGCCCTAAATGGGTTCCTGGTGCGGTCTACGAGTGGGTTTTAAGGTCCTGCTGCTAACCTATGAAGCCCTGAAGGGCCCTTACGATCCCAAGGGCTTTGAAGTAAAACACAGGTACAGCGTTCAGTTCTAGGGCCCTTGTACTGTGGAACGCTCTATTGGGTGCCTCACCTGTTACAATTTGTCAAGAATGAAAATGAATTTATGAGCTATCGTTTCCATTCTTATGTGACTCTTACTGTTCTGCTGTTTTTATGGCTCGTGCAGTTTTATTGATACTTTTAACTTTATGTTAAGCGCCTCTGCCATCAAAATGTTTTGATTTGAAATTCATTATTAAAAAGGTGTGTTCAAAGCAGAAATAAAAACGGTTTTCAGATAAGCAACTTTACCTTTTTAATGGTTGCAACACGTCAATTTTAAAAGGTTCCTTGAACACATGATTTCCATTACACGAGAGTAGATGTTAAAACTTCATGCTGATTTGAACTCGGCTCTTGCCAAGATAAGCACCAACTAAGACGCAGCTTTACAGTAAACTAATGTGATCCATCTGTGTCTCCATCCATTTGCGCTCCCTTCCATATGATGATGTAGATATTCTTCTGTCTGGTGTTTATGGCTGAAGTGTAATGCTGGCTCCAGGGATCGGCTTATTGCCTCCCTAGCTCATCAGCACACACAACGGCTGCGATGCTGGCTCTGGGGATCAACTGCAGTGCTGTCTCCCCAGCGCATCAGCATGACAACAACCGTCTGGATTGAGCTAAGTAGGGTACATCTCCGGGGTCTTCAAGTGGGCACCTTCCATCCTCTGTGTTTCGTCGACTAGCCCACGATACCTCAAGGTGTCGATGGTGATGCTGGTGTCCCAGCATCACCGTCGACAGGCAGCAATGTGGAGTAGTGGTTAGGGCTGTGGACTCTTGACCGGAGGGTAGTGGGTTCAATCCCTGGTAGGGGACACTGCTGCTGTACCCTTGAGCAAGGTACTTTACCTAGATTGCTCCAGTAAAAACCCAACTGTATAAATGGGTAATTGTATGTAAAACAAAAAAAATGTGATATCTTGTAACAATTGTAAGTCGCCCTGGATAACGGCATCTGCTAAGAAATAAATAATAATAATAATAATAATCACCCCACTCCGTCCCCCACTCAACTCAGTCCAGCTTACTTACCATACATCAGCGTTTCTTTCTTTCTTTCTATTGTGCTTGAGATCCCCAGCCAGAATCTTTCTGTCTCAACCACAGCCAGTTGCTGCCCCTCTCTGCTGCTTCAGATAAGTTCTTCACTGTGCAACGCAACTCTTGGCCACTGAATCCGACGTCTCTGAGAAACCGGGTTGTAGAATATGCCACAAATCCTCGACAACCCACCTCCACTGGGTAAACCCAGACTCTCCATCCTTGCTGGTTGAGCATACTGAAGTTTCTTCCTCTCATACGCCTCATCTACAACACAGGTGCTGCCTCCCTTACGCATTTGTCACGTGACTCTACTAATGTTATTTCCAATCTGACCTTGGCACACTTAAACTCCTCGGTTAGAGCAGAGACTGGTAGCTGCAGTATTCTTTTACCATAAAGTCCCACTCTGCTGAGGCAGCGTGGAACTCCCAACCATTTCCTGATGTATGAACTGATTAAAGCTTCCAGCTTCTCTATTGTTGTCAAAGAAACCTCATACACAGTCAGTGGCCACAGCAACCTCGGCAGTAGACCAAACTGAAAGTACCAGAGTTTGTTTCCCTGGTAAAGCTCTGCTGTATATGCTCTTCAACCCTTCCACTGCTTGTTGTCTAACTTCTCCCACACAAACTGTGTCCTTTAGATCCCCGTCGTACCATCTCCCAAGACTGGCTTCTCAGACATTGTTGGTATTGCCTCACCTTTACCCAATTTGATGCCCTAATGATTACTTCCATTGCCATGGTAAAAGCCAGTGGAGAAATGGTGCATTAGCCAAATCCAGGAATGTCACATTGAGCTCCTTCCTCTCCTTTTTAGCCGATTGAATTTGTTGCCAGATCACATTAATGTGTGCTAAGCATCATGGGAAACCTGGAATGCCCGCTTTTTGTATTGAAGTGTCAATGAAGCAGTTCTTTTATAGGTCAATTGTAATTCATTACAGTAAATTGATACAGCTAAATACAAATAGCCTAATTACTTCTCAGGCACGTTTACAGAATTATTTTCCCAAAAAGGAAAAGAATCCTTTGATTCAAATTTTCTAGAAAGATATAGGGTGTGTTCATAAACTCAGTCTGACACTGAATGAGCGTCCGAGGAATCTCCTTGGGTGCTTCAGAGCATTTTTTTTCTTTTAGTTTTTCAACGACCTAAAATGGTTTGAAAATGGAAGTCATCAGTGAAAAACACAATGATTGAAAACACCTTTGTTAATATTTTACAAGATCTTCAATCTGACAGTGAGGATGAAAATGTAAGCTGGGTGTTTAGTGGAAAATGATAGTACTATTAACTGTCATTTATAACCGATTTATTTTGTTTTCAACTAATACTGGGGATGGGGTAAAAGTCGGAACAGAACTTTAATGAATTCATTGCTTTTAAAAACAGCATAAAATGTTAGACATATGGGGAGAGTATTTTAACAATCAGAACCGATTAATAACGCACTGTCATTAACCCGTTCTGGTGCCAGAACCCTTTTTATCACCAAAAAGCTCCCGGGAACACTGGGTTCCAAAGGTGCAAAGACGACGAACATTATACACACAACACAACTAAGTGGGAACAGCATAACATTATTGAAAAAACCCACCGAACCAACCCTTAAAATGCTCATTCCGTGCAATAAACAGCTGTATAGACAAAACCATCCGGACCACGGGGTTCCAAAGCTGCAGAGTATGAAAATGATACACACAATACAACTAAGTGAGAACAACACAACACTATTGAAAGAACCCACCTTTAACTGCCCATTCTGGATAATAAAACTATTTATTTTCTATTTATATTATCTATCTATTTAATATTATTTTTGCAGAACCATATTGATTACATAGTTTTTCTCTTTCTTTATAGTGGAATATAGTGAGGCCTTCTTTCTACTTTGTAGGGAGGGAGGTGATAAAGTAACAGTATTTGCACAAGTAGAACCATTGCAAAGGTCTAGAATTGTTGGTAGCCCCTAACTGTAACAGTTAGTATATATGTGATTTAAGAAATAACACATATTGTAACAGGGTGAAGTGTTACATGTGTGGGTAGTCACTGGAAAATACTGACAGATACAGAGCATTGGTGTTGATACGCTGCTCAGGGGTGCAGATTTAATTTTAACACCGAACCGACACTAGGGTACCAGCGATGTGTCACATTTAATAAAGCAATAAATACCAAAAAACAAAAGCTAAAAATAAAAGTTTGCCACATAAAATGACAAGCGCTAGTCCCACTAAAAGGAACGTCCCGCTCCAGGAACCTACTACTCTACGGTAACCCTCTTAAACTGTTTTGGGATCCACCTCCCCTACGCTGACCTACTTCTGTTGTGTTATTTCTGAAGTGCTGGCCTCCCAGCGACTCCGGGCCATTCCGACGGTCCTGGCTAGGCAATCGCCTTCACAGGCCCCGTCTTGCAGTTAAAGGGCTCCGTAGTAGTCCTTCCCGCAGAGCGGACGCTTCCATCCTGATGTAAACAAACTCTCACTCAGCGCCCATCTATACAGCAATGGCCTTGCAGCAGCCCCAAGCTGTAGCGCAGCTGCTTTTTGAGCTCCGCGCAGCATCCCCAGGCACGCCCCCAGCCAATCCAGACCTCCCGATCACTTTAGCTCAGGATTAGCCTGCCACTCAACTGGTTGCTTAGTAACATGTCTAGTGCTGTGTGTGTCTGAATACGAGAGAGAAATGAAACAATATATTCTTGCTCTAAATGAGTTGCAGCTATAGTAAACTATGTAACAGTGTAATGCCTGAGAGAATGACTGAACCCCTGAAACAATGTATCGAATTAAAGTACTTGGCTATAATTAACAGACAGCACTAGTTTGTGCAATATGAGAATTGAAACGAAATTGTGTTTTAAATAGATTTGACTATTTTACATCCCTGCCATTTTTATTGTGTTTGTGTTGTATTTGGTCAAGACCTTATCCCCTGGCCCAAATAAAATAACCTGGTGATAACAACCTAAAATATTTAACTTAATTTTAAGGTAGTGCCTTCAGTGGCATTGGCGGCTACCATAAATTGTATTTTAAACTCAGTTTAGCCCTCGCTACAGTGTGACCTTTATTGCTAATAAGTAGCGGAATGTTTAGTCACCAACGTGGTATTTACTGCTGAAGTCTAATTGAATATATGGCTTTCAAATGTGGAGCCATGCACACAATCTGAGATTTTTAATCAATTCGCATGGCTTTTTTAGTATTAGAAGGCTCTATAGATCAGAACCCCTGTGGGTTCTTTGGGTGTTTTAGGGTTTCTTGTTAATCCTTTGAGATTTCAACGTTTATTTATGGTTGTTTAGCCTGCTGTTTAAAAAGGTTCTTTGTATACTATTTGGAACCCCTGAAAGATTTTTAAACCTCACGAATGTTTTAGAATATTCCTGGAAGGTGTTAGTAATAAATCAGACACTTGATGCAAGTGTAGCCCATCAATCAACAAAACCTTTATTTAACTTCCAGTACAGTACCAAACAATATTAAGCCATAGCAGTCAAAACGAATGGTTATTACCCATTCTCTCTCCTCTCTCTCTCTCTCTCTCTCTCTCTCTCTCTCGATATAGATATAGATATATAGATTATATACAATTATATATATATATATATGGCTGCATGAAATGAGTCGTGTCTGACACCATATAAAGCGTACCTGTTTCGTGTACTGCTGCTTGCGTGAATGAATGTCTGTTTCACTGGCAGACTTGCCTGCGTGAGTGTCTGTGTGCGAGTGACGTCGCCCACATAATGGAGATCGAGGCGCCAACGGGTGACAAGTGGACGGTGTCCGCAGCTCTGGAGTGGAGAGCGACAGAATGTGCTTTTGAAAGGAGAGTGACTGCAAAGAGGGAAGGATATTTGGGCGGGACTCAATTTATGGTGTCTGGGTAATTACGTCACAACACCCACCCCCAAGTACCAAAAACTACGTTAAACTCCTTAAATAAGAACTGTAAGGATTTCATTCAAACACAGCCATTCAAATATACAGTTACAGTACATAATACGTTTGACGTAACTATTTTTTCCTGAAGGTTTTCACGTCCCCCCCATAGCCTACATTCCGTTCCCCCTGTTTTGAGAACCGCTAATTAAAATAAGTTAAAAGCCAAAAGAGTCACATATTGCCCTGGAAATGCATTTTAATTGGGGCTTTTGGTTTTCAACAACTTTTCTCCTCTCCTTTTTACCCTTCCCATAAGCAAAATGTGGAGTTGTTAGCATCGCTAGTAACACATTTACCATTTCTTCGAGAAAAAAACTGGATCAGGCTATAAGTCATTTTATTTACTCTCCTACCCTTTTCCCACTGCCTCCAGAAGATGCTAACTAATGCATTTAAGCTCAATGTTATTGTATAACCTAACGTTTGACAACAAGCGATCATCAATCAAAATGATACGTATTAGAACATAAGAACACAAGAAAGTTTACAAACGAGAGGAGGCCATTCAGCCCATCTGGCTTGTTTGGTTGTTGGTAGCTTATTGATCCCAGAATCTCATCAAGCAGCTTCTTGAAGGATCCCAGGGTGTCAGCTTCAACATTATTACTGGGGAGTTGCTTCCAGACCCTCAATTCTCTGTGTAAAAAAGTGCCTCTTATTTTCTGTTCTGAATGCCCCTTTATCTAATCTCCATTTGTGACCCCTGGTCCTTGTTTCTTTTTTTCAGGTCAAAGAAGTACCCTGGGTCGACAATGTCTATACCTTTTAGGATTTTGAATGTTTGAATCAGATTGCCACGTAGTCTTTGTTCAAGACCTGAATAGATTCAATTGTTTAAGCCTGTCTGCATATGACATGCCTTTTAAACCCAGGGTAATTCTGGTTGCTCTTCTTTGCACTCTTTCTAGAGAAGCAATATCCTTTTTGTAACGAGGTGACCAGAACTGAACACTATTTGATTTAAATTCAGCACTTTTCACAATATAGCCAAGCATCTTGTTGGCATTTTTTTTATAGATTCCCCACAATGTCTAGATGAAGACATTTCCGAGTCAACATAAACTCCGAGGTCTTTTTCATAGATTCCTTCTTCAAATTTCAGGTGAGGTCTTACTAATGCATTGTAAAGTTTTAACATTACATCCCTTGATTTTAAATTCAACAATCCTCACAATATATCCGAGCATCTTGTTGGCCTTTTTTATAGCTTCCCCACATTGTCTACATGAAGACATTTCTGAGTCAACATAAAATCCTAGATCTTTTTCATAGTTCCCTAATTCAATTTTAGTATCTCCCATGTGATATTTATAATGCACATTTTTAGAGCTCCCGAGTGGCGCATCCAGTAAAGGCGCTCCTCGCAGGATGTGCCCTATAGCCTGGAGATCGCAGGTTCGAGTCCAGGCTATGTCACAGCTGACCGTGACCGAGAGTTCCTAGGGGCGGCGCACAATTGGCTGAGCGCTGCCCGGGTAGGGAGGGCTTAGGTCGGCAGGGGAATCCACGGCTCACCGCGCATCAGCGACCCCTGTGGCCGATAGGGCGCCTGTGGCTCTGCAGCGGAGCCGCCAGATCTGTGTTGTCCTCCGGCACTATAGGTCTGGTGGCATTGCTGTGGATCTGCAGTGCTTTTGCTGCTGCAACAGTGTTTGCCACTCCTCCTATTTTTGTGTCGTCTGCAAATTTAACGAATTTGCTTACTATACCAGAATCTAAATCATTAATGTAGATTAGAAATAGCAGAGGACCTAATACTGATCCCTGTGGTACACCACTGGTTACCTCGCTCCATTTTGAGGTTTCTCCTCTAATCAGTACTTTCTGTTTTCTACATGTTAGTCACTCCCTAATCCATGTGCATGCATTTCCTTGAATCCCTACTGCGTTCAGTTTGGGAATTAATCTTTTATGCGGGACTTTGTCAAAAGCTTTCTGGAAATCTAAATAAACCATGTCGTATGCTTTGCAATTATCCATTTTCAATGTTGCATCCTCAAAAAAGTCAAGTAGGTTACTTAGATACGATCTCCCTTTCCTAAAACCATGCTGACACTCTCCCAGGATATTGTTACCATATAGGTAATTTTCCATTTTGGATCTTATTATAGTTTCCATAATTTTACATATAAAAGAAGTCAGGCTTATTGGTCTGTAGTTACCTGGTTCGGTTTTGTCTCCCTTTTTGTGGATCGGTATTATATTTGCTATTTTCCAGTCTGTCGGTACAACCCCTGTGTCAAGAGACTGTTGCCTTGATCTTGGTTAGCGGTTTGTAAATAACTTCTTTCATTTCTTTGAGTACTATTCGGAGGATCTCATCCGGCCCAGGGGATTTGTTTATTTTAAGAGCTCCTAGTCCCTTTAACACTTCTGCCTCTGTTATGCTAAAGTTATTTAAAATTGGATAGGAACAGGTCGACATGTCGGGCATGTTGTCCGTGTCCTCCTTTGTAAAAATGGGTGAAAAGTAATCATTTAATATATTTGCTATTTTTTTTCTTCATCTATGATTTTACCATTTGTGTCTCATACATTTAACCTCCTGTTCAAATGTTATCTTGCTGTTATATTGGAAAAACATTTTGGAATTGGTTTTAGCCCCCTTAGCAATATTGATTTCTATCTCTCTCTTGGCCTTTCTAACTTCCTTTTTGACTTGTGTTTGCAGTTCCAAGTACTCTTTCTGTGTACTTTGTTTTTGGTCCTTTTTAAACACTCTGTAAAGTGCCTTTTTTTCGCTGAATTTTTTTTTAATTGATCTATTAAACCATTTTGGCCATTTTCTTTTAGATTTAGATTTGTCTACGTTTGGGATGTAATTGTTTTGCGCCTCTAATACTACATTTTTTAAAAAAACAGCCATCCTTTTCCTGTGGATGTTTTTTCTATTTTACTCCAATCTACTTCTGTTAGTCTCTGTTTCATACCTTCATAGTTTGCTTTTCTAAAATTGTAAACCTTAGCTTTTAGTTATTACTTTTGGGGTTTTAAAATAATTCAAATGAGACCATGTTTGCCAATGGCGCTCTGACCTCTGTTTTAGTTATTCTGTCTTCATTATTTGAAAAGACTAAATCAAGGCATGCCTCCCCTCTAGTCGGTGCCTTGACAAATTGCGTTAGGAAGCAGTCATTTGTCATTTCCACCATTTCAATTCCGTCCGTCGTGCCCCCCATCGGGTTTTCCCATTTTATATGGGGGAAGATGAAGTCCCCCATCAGTATGGCTTCTCCTTTTCTACACGCATTTTCAATGTTATTGTATAACAGATTATTTTGCTCAGCGTCTGAATTTGGCGGTCTATAGCATGCTCCTGTTATTATGCCCTTTGAATTTGTGTCCATTATTCTGACCCATATTGATTCTGCATTGTTTTCTTTGTCCTGATTTAACACCTGGGTTTCAAGGCTATTTCTTATGTATAGCACTACCCCTCCGCCTCTTCTGTCCTGCCTGTCTTTCCTATATAGTGTGTACCCACTAATATTATATGCGTCTCCATCACTCTGACAACCAAGTTTCTGTAACACCTATCAGTTATAGTCAGTTATTCAAAAATAAAACACTATCTAATTTCTAGTCAACACTTCTCCAAAACCTATTCAAATTATGCAGATTTCTTCCAAAAAATGGGGTAGAGCAATACCCCTATCTGGCCTGGAGGGTGGGGGTGGGGGGGGGGGGGGGTAGGAGTCGAACCCCCCTCCTATTTTTTGTTTTGTCATCTCCTTGGACCTAGATAATCTGTTTGCCTCAGACTGTGATATGTTCAAAATCATCCAGGCCAGAGAGGGTTATTGTGCCACAGGTACTTCATTTGCAATACATTTCTATTTCAATTCAGTTCATGAAAGTTTTTAAACAGAAATGAAGAACAACATTTTTATCAGAAATGCATTGTGACAATGCATACTTTTCAATTTTGAGTAGCATACCGGCTATAAAGTTCTAATATTTGCACATCAGAACATACTGGTTTTATACTCTATTGCATTTGACGTATTTGTTCCTTCCTTGTAGGATGCACTGCATTAGTCTCTGAAGACCAAAGCATGAAAGAAAGATTGCATCAGGATCAGGGTGAAAGCGGAAATTGCCAATCCAAGAACCAGCAACTCTGAAGAGAACTTGCAGGACAGCTGTAAGTACACTAATTTACAGTTTATTAACCACACAAATTCAGTTTATATACTACACAAATATTTACAGTATTAACTGAACATTAGAATGCCATGGACGTGCAGAACGTTTAAACACTGGATACGTTTATGTATTGTCACTTATTTTCTTTGCTTGCTTGCGACTGGAAACTGTAGGTCTGGACTGTTGAACACTTGTGGACACATTGTGAAGCTGAGAATGTATTTGTTTATTACAGTCAATAGGTACCTAAGGTCTGACGTCACAGTAAATAGTTTACATTACAAACATGATTTAAATCAATTAAAACTATTAAAACATTAGCAAAGTAGCCAAGACTGAAAATGTATGGAGCCGAGTGAAGCAAGGCGAATATCTTTTGCAGTTTGTAACAGTAGTTGCACATATACACTACAAATACAAAGCACACATGCATACAACCTACAAACACACTGTGCACAATAACTGCAAAAACTGTTTCATTTGACAAAGTGCAAACAGAAACAAAAAAATCCCCAAACAAAACTGTATTGATTTTTTTTCTTTGCTGTGTTGTAATCTCTTTGCTATATTGTGATAACTTATTACCTGAGTCGCCCTGCATAAGGGCGTCTGTCAAGCAAAAATTAAAAATCATGCTAAGCTCCTGCTGCCTTCAAACCAAAATTAAAATCATAGCTGTGCTGAGAATACCTTGTTTCCAGCTAAATATGGCTGCTTTTGTTTTCACTGCATTCTCTCAGGTACAGTTAAACAAAGTGACACTTTCACCAACATTTTTCAAATTTTATAAACCTTTTAAAATTTGTTGACACGCTAATCAAAAGGACGTGCAATTTCCATATTTGCTGCCCTTTAAAATTAACTCTTATATATGGCAGAAGTTAACAGCAAACCTTCTAATTATTTATTAATACATTGTAACATGATACATGCCACTGACTTAAAAACATAAAGTTTACAAACGAGAGGAGGCCATTCAGCCCATCTTGCTCGTTTGGTTGTTTGTAGCTTATTGATCCCAGAATCTCATCAAGCAGCTTCTTGAAGGATCCCAGGGTGTCAGCTTCAACAACATTACTGGGGTTGGTTCCAGATTCTCAACTCTGTGTAAAAAAAGTGCCTCCTATTTTCTGTTCTGAATGCCCCTTTTATCTAATCTCCATTTGTGACCCCTGGTCCTTGTTTCATTTTGCAGGTCAAAAAAAGTCCTCTTGCTAGGTCATTTATAGCATGACTCGAACACCAATCATGATATAGTCGTTATATGTTTTACCGCGTTGCCATAGTAACCAAATGCACAGCGCTGATAAAAGTATGAATTCATATTGTGAAATACTGTAAGAAATAAAATGCCTATTTTTTTCACGGTAAATTGCAAGAAGCTGAAAGCAACTTTAATTCGCCAATGCCCGCCATTGCTATAGTACACATTCAAAATATTTAAAATGGAAAACTGTCTACGGAACACTCCCAACCACTATATACCTCGCATGTAAACCGTTTAAAATGTTTTAAGTATACAGAAAATAAATGTATTTGCATATATTCGCAGTGAATGCATTTTAAAAAGTCAAATAGGCAGCGTCGCCGAACCAGCTAGAACACAATCTTAAATTAAGCATTACTAAATACAATGAAAGTACGTCAGCCACTTACCATGGCCTAGTTAGTATCCTCTCGTCTCCTCTTCACCGTCCTTACACAGGATAAA